>NC_040044.1:17494147-17665073 GCF_003713205.1 Coffea eugenioides | reverse complement strand
AAAGGTTAGTACATGAATGCTGGAATTTTGTTGAGACAGCCGAATGTTGAGCTGAGATATCAACTTGGATTTTGGAAATTTTTCCTTGATTACATGATGGATTGAAATGCCCGGAATATGTTGTCTTGGAGTCTATAAGAAATATATGATGGTTTGAATAAAAACTGTTGGTGTGAAAAGAAAAGAAAAAGGGGTTTTTCATAAGTGGACCAATGAAATTCCAGATTTTCGGATATTCCATGACCAGTCTCAATAAAATGTTGATATCTTGGTGTAGGAAAATCCGTTTAAGGCGCCGTCAGTGGCATTTGAAACTAGATTCATGAGCCTTTGTCCTGTAGAAATTTCCTATTTTTCCTCCATGTATACTGCTGTCTGTGAATCCTCAAAGTAGACTGTTTGGTATAAATGTCCTGTTTTCTTCGTGAAACTAAATTTTGATTTGGATTGAACTTGTAATCTACTTGTGGCTTAAATTCTTGATTAAATTGTGGTTGGTAGTGATTGATGATGTCAAAGGCTAATGATTGATGAAGCCTTGGCCATTGGAATGATTTTATAAAGTATTACTGGATGATGGAAGTTAATTGCTGGAATGTCTTGGGGCTTTACTTTTATTTTTATTTGCTTATGATGGGTTTGCTGAAACCAAGTGCTAATGATTGATGAAGCCTTGGTTGATCATTTTATTTTATTCAGTAATGCAATTGTTGAAATCTAGGGCTAATGATTGACGAAGCCCTAGTAATTTGCTATGTGAACTTTTGCCATACTTTGATCCATATTATGATTTCGAAACGGAATCGGAGCTGTGGAAGTTGTATAGACCTTGCGAACTCGAGTAACTGTGATCAAATTAATCAAGAATATTTTTCCAGCTAGTACTATATTATAAAACTCCATATCTAGTGTTTTGCCTAAAACTTTCCAACTCGATAATTTCCTTTAGCTCAAACTAGCCTTGATAGCTATAGTAAATAAGTTCTATAGCTTTTGGAAACTCTAAGTCTTATTTTAATTCTTTTTCTTTCTTTAAGCTTTGCACCTGGATAGTTAACTATAGGAAAAGTTCCAAAATACGAGCTTTACTAAGTTTAGTGAAAAGCTTGGGAGACTTGCTCGGCAAGAAACCCTATTTTAGGAAAAATAGTTTTTAAGGATAATTTTTGCAAAAGCCGTAACTTTAGAGAAATGTTCAAAGTAACTTTCTAACATTGTTGTTGAGAGATTTGTCGACTTATTTCAAGAAAAGGATACTAGTTACCCTTTATAAGGAAGAGTATCTTACGGAAAACTATAAGAAACATTTCTTCTAAATTTGTCAAGTTTCAACCTATGGAAATTCTTGATTTTTCTAAGGGAAAGTGAACTAGTAGTATATTAGATATACCTCAATATCTATAAGCTTAAAAACTGAGTAAAAACTCATAGTTTCAAAATTTGGTTTCTAGGATTTTGCGAGGACGCGGAATTCGATTCCCAACTTGATTTCTGAACTCCACTCTTGGTGAGTGTCCCTGCCTGTTCTTTTTCTACTTGGATTAAGTGCTTTCTTGACTCGATATGTGATAAATTGCAAAATGAGTTTTTGATCCATCGAAGTGAGCAGTGTGTACTTTATCGCACTAGCCGTTCGAGTGGTGATTTGTGTGAATCTTTTTCCTCATAAATCCTTGAACCTAAATGTAGTTACGTCGTTGGGTGAATCCCTCGGCACTTGAATCGAACTACAATAACCTTGGAACCTAAATGTAGTTACGTCGTTGGGTGAATCCCTCGGTGTGAGAACCCGTAATTTGCATTTTCTAGGTTTTCGCATTTTTCATGGCTTGTTTTTTGCACTTTCTGTATCCGGAAAATTTTATAGATAAATTTTATGTGCAATTATAGTTTTTAGATAATTTTTCTAGTATTGGAGAGGTTTTAGAAAATGAAGAATATATATTGGACGTGGGACCCGCTAGTGCGACAAGTTCGGAAAAATTCGGCCAATAAGGTTAAGTTTCGGATACTGTGTAAAATTTATCGGGTGTTAAGAGATAAGTAGAGAGTGAGATTGATTGATGTGAGAGGAAAAAGAAAGATAAGATTGCATTAATGTAGGTGACAAGTGTCACCACTACATTGGTTTTGACTTAAGAGTTACTATTCACTATTTTGACTTTTGACCAAAAAATTGGTTAAATATCTCAAAAATGCACAAAAAATTACCATTTCTTACCTCTTGTTGGCCGAACCTCTTGTGCAAGGAAGGAAGAAGAAACTCTTCAAGTTCTAGCTACTACTTGGTGCAAATCACCCAAAAACATTTGCTTACATCCATTTCTACTCCATAAAAATCTTTCTAGTTGGTGATAGAGGTTGTTTGGTGAAGTTTTCTTGAAGAGCTAGGGTGGTCTACAACTCCTCTTCTATTATTTCTTAGGTAAGTGATGATTAAACATTCTACTACACTTATTGATGCTTATATGGTGCTTAATGGGACCTAAAGTGATGGATTATGTGACTTGTTTCTTGATTTGAAGTGTTTTGGTGGAGTTTTCAATTTTATGATGAATTTTCTGGTTTCATATGATCTTGATGGTGTGGTTGTTTTTGATGGTTGGTGATAAGGGGCTTTAGCTCTAGTAGGTGCATATGATAGGAAATTGCAATCAATTTTGAATTTGGAAGAATTTCTGGAAAATGAGGGTTCTTGGTTGAACATTATGTCCGAAATTTTAGGTCATAGATAGAGGCCGAATTGGACTTTGCTCAAAACATGAAAGTTGTAGGTATTGATGAGTTTGAAGTGGCTGCAAAATTTCAGGGCATTTGGAGTAGTGTAGAGTGAGTTATGCCGTTTTTACTGTTGCTGTTCTGGGTGAACAGAATGTACGAACTGCGATAGTAATTGTCTATTTTGACTGGCATTGGTTTGGATTTTGAAGTTGGTGTCTTCTGATGAAATGTATCTGGATGTCTTATATAGCTTATGCCTTTGGAATTTCGGCATTTGGACTTGTATAGACTGAGTTGTGTTCATTACAGTTTTGTGTGTTTTGCAAACCTGTTTTGGTAATTCTGGTTTAGTATTTGGCACATTTGACCTAGTTGTGCTAGGATTTGGACTGAGAGGCCTTCTACATTGTTGTAGCCCTGTCTTTTAGCTTCGAGATGGTGGGTCTTACGCCCTCATCCGATAAGCGTAGCGCATTTTGTGCCATTACCGCATACGGAGGCCGAACCTGTTTTTGTTGATTGATCAAATGAGTTATATTTTCTGATTTTCTGGTTTGCTATTATGCTTATATATGTATATGAAACCCTATTGGGGTTGTGATTGGCATGGTTTTATGATTCGTTATCGAGTCTCATTGTACTTGTTTGCATGTTTTAAGGCTTACTCTTATTCCGGTCATTTCCTAGCTAACTTTTGTACTTGTATTGCTTTGAGCCTAGTGAACGGCTTTTGGGAAATGAGATGACTTTTGTGTGAGGTTTTGGGACTGATTTGAGGAAATCATGAAGCCTTAATGGCTGGAAAAGTAAGAAATTTGGGGGAAATGCTGTCCGATTTTCTAGGCCGTTTGGTTCTTTAAGTTGGATTTGCCTTTTGATGGAAATGAAGGGCTTTTGGGTTGTTGACCCTAGGTCTTCATGTTATCTTCTGTTTCCAAGAAAATCATGTTTTTGCACCCTTGCATTAGTATTTTTGGGCAAGGCGTACGACGTGTAGTCGATCCTCACTTGTGCATTCCGTTTACTCGATTTTGGATATGAAACCTTCAATTGGTTTATTTTGATTATTTTAGGGTTTCTTGGCGATTAAGGCCAATCTGAAGTAAAAACTTTTGAAGTTGAGCCGGTGAGTGTACCACTCCCCACCATTGCTATTTAACTTGATTTCTGCTCTGCAATCTGTTTATTTGTTCGAGACGAGGGTGTACTTTATCACACTCGTTCTCTAGTCTGTTCATATGCCAATTTACTATGCAAAATTTGAATCTGTTATCTGTGTCTGCATCTGTTCGGATTTCTATGACCTATGAGCTCAATCCTGTGGCTAAGTTATTCGAGTCGGGCCGCAAGGGCCTGGACGATTAGATAACGAACCACGGTAGTCTGTTCGGGGATTTTGGGTATTGAGACCCTTGATTCCGGTATACTCGACTATTACCATTTTATTCGTTTGAGGTGAGCGGGCCCGGTAAAGGGGTGTTTGGTGGACGGAATTCGGTGATAAGAGGGGTCTACGGACGCATTGGTTCTATATACGTTGACGGAGAGTCAACCGGTTTGGATCAAGTATTGCGCTGGAAATTTGGCTCCTGAGAGCCACCCGTATCCTTCTGATTTGAATCATTGGTTCCTTTGCTTTACATCTGACATGTGTATCTGATTTGTTAAATGTGAAATGCCATGATTTTAATGCTATCTGTTTGGTACCTCATTGAGCGCAAGCTCACCCCTTTCCGTTCCTTTTGTTTTCCTTACAGGAAAATAAACGCTTTTGGTCTGGATTTGACAAATGGCTGCCAAATTGAGCTAGTTGAACATATCTTTTGTATAGCTCATGTATTAAAACCCTAAGTGTACTTTTGGGGCGTTTTCTCTTTTGATTTGGCAAACCGTGTGTATATATTAACTTTTGAAAACTTTTGTATGTCATTTTGATTTGTAAATGCTAAAGTTCAGATGTGAATGTTTGTTGGCTATTTCGGTTGGGTTCTGACGGGTCGGTCACTATTCATGGCCGACTTCGGATTTCATTTTTTTAAAATTTTGGGTTATTTTACCATTTTGACTCGTTTACGCTCGTTCGTAAGTTCCGGATCGCTATAGATAGTTCTAGTCTGCATCGTGAGTCTGGCGAGAGCTGGGGCAGGCAGTCCGCTCACCCCTTTGGTTCGCCTTAGGGGAAAGTGGGGCTGTTACAATTGGTATCAGAGCCACTTCGCGTGGTCTCTGCGCGGAATGAGCTTGGGCCAAGTGGTGTATGGTCCTGATTTCATGAATATGTCTAAGTGCTCGTTTGAGCGTAAGTTATGAACCAGACATGCCATAAGTGTAAAGATCTTTATCATGGGATTCGAGGAAGATAGATATGTATGTCGGGTAGGAATCTGTAATATAGATGATTTACTCTTGGGACTGGCCAGCTCGAGAGGTGAATTGTCTTATTTCGGATTCTTGTGCCTGAGTACTCCAGAGTTGAAACGGTGTTAAGTATGTGAGATTTGCATATTGGGAACATGAATAGGCTTTGTTTGGCTGGAATGAGTCCATGAGGATATTGGATATCTAGTTTGCATGGTAAGTGACGTGAGGGATCGGACGGGGTTATTTTAATTGGGTCTGGGACTATATCGCCTTTACTCTTGATTTGCTTTGATACCGCTATGACATAACAGTGGTTTGAGTATTGTGCATAGAATTATCTGTCTAATTTGGCATGTATTGGTGTATCTGATTAACCGTTTTCTTGATACATGGTGTGTTATATGTGCATATGTCATTGGTGTAATTAGTGTGCTAGAATTTGATTACTTTTGTCACTTTACTGTGGTTATGCGTTGAATTACCTTGGGGAAAGGGGAAAAAGAAAAGAGAGAAAAAAAAAATATATAAATATATATATATGTAAGGAGTAAGCAGTCGTGGACGTGGTCGTGGCCGTGGAACTAAGCGAGGCCAAGAATCAAGAGAAGAAAAGGGAAACAATAACTGTACGAGGATCGAGAATGCCACTTGTACTTAGGAATGTATTATGACTCATTGTTTTGCCCGACAGGCTAGTACCCGAGTTCCAGCACTTCCGTAAGATGACACATTGGATTGATCCGTATCAGAAAATTTCGGTTCTCCGAGATGAACTAGAGGTTCAAGGGAGGCTGACCGAGTACTGGGAAAGGCAATGGAAGCAAGAGTATTCGGAGAAACTTGAGCTCTTATACCAAAACATGGAGTTAAAGAGGAAATACGAAGAGATTTCCAAGGAGACTGTAGCAATGGCACAAGGTAATACTTCTATGGGGACGCCAGAGGAAGCTCAAAGGGCAGGAATTGTAAGGCCACAGGGGACGATCTTCTATGCCAAGAAAAGGGGCAAGAAAAGGGGTAAATTGCCAGAACAGGGTGAGCAAGGTAGGCCCTTGGCGAAGAAGGGTCGTGGAGCTAGGGGTGTGACAATTCTGGAGACACTTAAGGATGGATCGCCGGGAGGAAACTCAAGGGAACAAGGACCACTGAGGGATATCTCACAAGGAGATCAGACCCCAATCTCTACCATATTGTGGCTATTGTAGAAAATCCAATATTTTGAAGAGAATTGTTGGAAACGAGGAGGGAGATGTCTGTGCTGTGGGAGCGCGCGAGCATCGATTGCTCATTTGCCGAGTAAAGCGCGTGAAAAGAAAGGAACCCAGCAACCAACCAAGACGACCCTGGACCGTCAAGTGGAAAAGGGACTGGAATGAAGAATCTCGTTTCTTCTGACTCTGAAGACGAAGAAGGTACAGGCCATTGGTTACTTGAAATTTGAAAGGTAAAATTTCGAGGGCGAAATTCTTTTAAGGGGGAGAGAGTGTGAGAACCCGTAATTTGCATTTTCTAGGTTTTCGCATTTTTCATGGCTTGTTTTCTGCACTTTCTGTATCCGGAAAATTTTCTAGATAAATTTTATGAGCAATTATAGTTTTTAGATAATTTTTCTAGTATTGGAGAGGTTTTAGAAAATGAAGAATATATATTGGACGTGGGACCCGCTAGTGCGACAAGTTCGGAAAAATTCGGCCAATAAGGTTAAGTTTCGGATACTGTGTAAAATTTATCGGGTGTTAAGAGATAAGTAGAGAGTGAGATTGATTGATGTGAGAGGAAAAAGAAAGATAAGATTGCATTAATGTAGGTGACAAGTGTCACCACTACATTGGTTTTGACTTAAGAGTTACTATTCACTATTTTGACTTTTGACCAAAAATTGGTTAAATATCTCAAAAATGCACAAAAAATTACCATTTCTTACCTCTTGTTGGCCGAACCTCTTGTGCAAGGAAGGAAGAAGACACTCTTCAAGTTCTAGCTACTACTTGGTGCAAATCACCCAAAAACATTTGCTTACATCCATTTCTACTCCATAAAAATCTTTCTAGTTGGTGATAGAGGTTGTTTGGTGAAGTTTTCTTGAAGAGCTAGGGTGGTCTACAACTCCTCTTCTCTTATTTCTTAGGTAAGTGATGATTAAACATTCTACTACACTTATTGATGCTTATATGGTGCTTAATGGGACCTAAAGTGATGGATTATGTGACTTGTTTCTTGATTTGAAGTGTTTTGGTGGAGTTTTCAATTTTATGATGAATTTTCTGGTTTCATATGATCTTGATGGTGTGGTTGTTTTTGATGGTTGGTGATAAGGGGCTTTAGCTCTAGTAGGTGCATATGATAGGAAATTGCAATCAATTTTGAATTTGGAAGAATTTCTGGAAAATGAGGGTTCTTGGTTGAACATTCTGTCCGAAATTTTAGGTCATAGATAGAGGCCGAATTGGACTTTTCTCAAAACATGAAAGTTGTAGGTATTGATGAGTTTGAAGTGGCTGCAAAATTTCAGGGCATTTGGAGTAGTGTAGAGTGAGTTATGCCGTTTTTACTGTTGCTGTTCTGGGTGAACAGAATGTACGAACTGCGATAGTAATTGTCTATTTTGACTGGCATTGGTTTGGATTTTGAAGTTGGTGTCTTCTGATGAAATGTATCTGGATGTCTTATATAGCTTATGCCTTTGGAATTTCGGCATTTGGACTTGTATAGACTGAGTTGTGTTCATTACAGTTTTGTGTGTTTTGCAAACCTGTTTTGGTAATTCTGGTTTAGTATTTGGCACATTTGACCTAGTTGTGCTAGGATTTGGACTGAGAGGCCTTCTACATTGTTGTAGCCCTGTCTTTTAGCTTCGAGATGGTGGGTCTTACGCCCTCATCCGATAAGCGTACCGCATTTTGTGCCATTACCGCATACGGAGGCCGAACCTGTTTTTGTTGATTGATCAAATGAGTTATATTTTCTGATTTTCTGGTTTGCTATTATGCTTATATATGTATATGAAACCCTATTGGGGTTATGATTGGCATGGCTTTATGATTCGTTATCGAGTCTCATTGTACTTGTTTGCATGTTTTAAGGCTTACTCTTATTCCGGTCATTTCCTAGCTAACTTTTGTACTTGTATTGCTTTGAGCCTAGTGAACGGCTTTTGGGAAATGAGATGACTTTTGTGTGAGGTTTTGGGACTGATTTGAGGAAATCATGAAGCCTTAATGGCTGGAAAAGTAAGAAATTTGGGGGAAATGCTGTCCGATTTTCTAGGCCGTTTGGTTCTTTAAGTTGGATTTGCCTTTTGATGGAAATGAAGGGCTTTTGGGTTGTTGACCCTAGGTCTTCATGTTATCTTCTGTTTCCAAGAAAATCATGTTTTTGCACCCTTGCATTAGTATTTTTGGGCAAGGCGTACGACGTGTAGTCGATCCTCACTTGTGCATTCCGTTTACTCGATTTTGGATATGAAACCTTCAATTGGTTTATTTTGATTATTTTAGGGTTTCTTGGCGATTAAGGCCAATCTGAAGTAAAAACTTTTGAAGTTGAGCCGGTGAGTGTACCACTCCCCTCCATTGCTATTTAACTTGATTTCTGCTCTGCAATCTGTTTATTTGTTCGAGACGAGGGTGTACTTTATCACACTCGTTCTCTAGTATGTTCATATGCCAATTTACTATGCAAAATTTGAATCTGTTATCTGCGTCTGCATCTGTTCGGATTTCTATGACCTATGAGCTCAATCCTGTGGCTAAGTTATTCGAGTCGGGCCGGCAAGGGGCCTGGACGATTAGATAACGAACCACGTAGTCTGTTCGGGGATTTTGGGTATTGAGACCCTTGATTCCGGGTATACTCGAGTATTACCATTTTGTTCGTTTGAGGTGAGCGGGCCCGGTAAAAGGGTGTTTGGTGGACGGAATTCGGTGATAAGAGGGGTCTACGGACGCATTGGTTCTATATACGTTGACGGAGAGTCAACCGGTTTGGATCAAGTATTGCGCTGGAAATTTGGCTCCTGAGAGCCACCCGTATCCTTCTAATTTGAATCATTGGTTCCTTTGCTTTACATCTGACATGTGTATCTGATTTGTTAAATGTGAAATGCCATGATTTTAATGCTATCTGTTTGGTACCTCATTGAGCGCAAGCTCACCCCTTTCCGTTCCTTTTGTTTTCCTTACAGGAAAATAAACCCTTTTGGTCTGGATTTGACAAATGGCTGCCAAATTGAGCTAGTTGAACATATCTTTTGTATAGCTCATGTATTAAAATCCTAAGTGTACTTTTGGGGCGTTTTCTCTTTTGATTTGGCAAACCGTGTGTATATATTAACTTTTGAAAACTTTTGTATGTCATTTTGATTTGTAAACGCTAAAGTTCAGATGTGAATGTTTGTTGGCTATTTCGGTTGGGTTCTGACGGGTCGGTCACTATTCATGGCCGACTTCGGATTTCATTTTTTTAAAATTTTGGGTTATTTTACCACTTTGACTCGTTTACGCTCGTTCGTAAGTTCCGGATCGCTATAGATAGTTCTAGTCTGCATCGTGAGTCCTGGCGAGAGCTGGGCAGGCAGTCCGCTCACCCCTTTGGTTCGCCTTAGGGGAAAGTGGGGCTGTTACACTCGGCACTTGAATCGAACTACAATAACCTTGGAACCTAAATGTAGTTACGTCGTTGGGTGAATCCCTCGGCACTTGAATCGAACTACAATAACCTTGGAACCTAAATGTAGTTACGTCGTTAGGTGAATCCCTCGGCACTTGAATCGAACTACAATAACGTCGTTGGGTGAATCCCTCGGCAAACTTTATTACGGGTATATCTCGAGTATACTGCGTCGGTAAACGAAGTTCGGGCCCGAAGCGGAGGTATGAACGGTGACGGGTTAGGATTAAAATGAGTGGATCTACATGGACTATAAGTAGTGAGAGTTGACGGAGGGTCAACTACGATGAATGGTGATCAAGCGAGGAAAATGGCTCCTGAGAGCCCCTGTATCCTACCTTGTGTTGTTATACGCTTTCCTAATTGTTCAATTTGTTTAAGTTATTACTCGCTGTTTGATTTACGTGACTGCATGTTTTGGGGCACCACTGAGTTTTAGCTCACCCCACGTTTATTTGTTTTCCTTGACAGGTTCTGGAAACTGAAAGCCTTGAACTTACTTATGTTTCTTTTCTTTTGGATGTAATGGATATTATGGCTATTGTGTGGGTTGTATTATGCTTCAACTTGAATTATGTACTTTTGTTTTAGATTGCCACTTGATGCTGGAAAAGTGTAAAACCTAATTTCGATATCTGGTTCGTATGAATTTTATTTGTATATCCGATTTGTACAACCCTATTCCCTGGTTGTAGCGCATGGGATGTTTAGGGGCCGTTGACTGGCCGTTTTAAATTACTGCTACCTCTGAAGTTAATGTGGTTTAGTGATTGACTTTTTTTGAGGGAAGCGATATTGTAATAGTTTAGGTTATTCTTCGGAAGGATTCGGGTTAGTGTGCGTGCGTGAGTCCTGGCGAGAGCTGGGCAGACGGCCCGCCAACCCTCTGGTTCGCCTTAGGGGGAAGTGGGGTCGTCACAGGTTGGTTGTAAGTTGATCAATTTGAAAAAATTTGCTATATAAAGTGATTTTCAAACTCAAGTGGAGTTTGAAACTTGGTTTGCTATTCTATCCTTTTACTTACTGTCTTGCAATATAAATTATCTATCGCTTCTACTCCCAAGCACTTATGCTTTCTCATCAATTGCTCCATTGTGTGGTCCTTTAGAAAAAGAGGGCAAGTTCTTAAAAAGTGACTCATATCTTGGCTAGTTTTTTAAACCATCTAATTCACCCCCCCTCTTAGGTTGTTTTCGATCCTTACAATTGGTATCAGAGTTTGATTTCCTAGAGATTAAGCTCAATCGGCTTTGGAGTAAAAATGACAACCAACAATGCCATATTTTTTGAAGAACAATCCGTCACTAGACCCCCAATGTTCAATGGATCAAATTATGTGAGTTGGAAGGAGGGGATGATTATTTTCTTACAATCTATTGATATTGAGTTGTGGTTTATTGTCAATGAAGGTCCATATAATGCCTCTATGATTGATGAAATTACTCATAGACCGAAACCAAAAACAAGGAGTGAGTTGACTGGTGATGATAGAACTCATCTTACTTTAAATGCCAAGGCTATGATTGTATTATACAGTGTTTTAGATTTAAATGAGTCTATTAGAGTCAAAGGCTGTAGATCTGCAAAAGAGATTTGGGATAAATTTAAAGAAATCCATGAAAGAAATGAGAATATGAGAGAACAAAAGAAATCCATTCTGGTCACTAAATATGAATCTTTTAAGATGGAATCTCATGAAAACATTAACAAGATGTATTGCAGATTCAATGATCTTATTAAGAACTTAGAAGTACTTGAAAAGGATTACTCTCTAGGTGAGAAAAATAGAAAAATTATACTTTATCCAAGGATTGGGAGAGTAAAGTGACTGCCATTGAGGAAACTAAAGATCTAAATATCTTGCCCATTGAATCTCTTATTAATTCTCTTATGTCTTATGAGCTGAAACTCAAGTCCAAGGTGCAGGAGGAAGAAGATACAAAGGTGAGAAAGAGTATTGCTCTAAAAGCCTCACAAAATAAAGATGATTCAGCCTCCTTAGATGAAAATGACATGAAAGGTAATAACAGTGATATTACACTAATCACAAAAAGTTTCAAAAGAATACTCAACAAGAGAAGATTCAGAAAAGGTGGACCCAACAATTAATTTCCAAATCAGTTCAACAACTCGAGAAACAAAGGGAAGCTAGAGCTCAACAAAAAGCAAACTGATAAGTGCTTTGAATGCGGCCAACTTGGACACTATGCAAATGAATGTCCTATAAAGAAAAGGAAGGAAAGCAAGGTTGAACGAAAATCAAAATTTAACAATTTTCAGATCACCTGGAATGACTGCAATTCAGAAGGTGAAGTCGAAGAAGAAGAGGAGTCTGCCCAAATGGCTTTCATGGCCATTAGTGATGAAGAGGTAACTACTTGTAACTCTCAAACTAATAATGATAACGAATCTGATGATGATGTCAACTCTTTTATGGAAAGAATGCATAACAGTTTGAAAGAATCCTATGTTAGAAACAAGGAACTAAAACAGAAAATTAACTTTCTGATTCAAGACAATTCAAACCTTTTTCGACAAAACAAATGTCTGAGAAATGAAAATGAGAACCTGAAAAAGATTAAATATGATTTGCATGCTGAACTTGATAGAAAGACAAACTTCTGTGACATGCTCAAAAATGAATAAAGTAGTTTGAAAAGAAGAATGGATGATCTTAATCAGATGTTTCAACATAAGAAAGAAAACTGTTTTCAAAGGAATGATACAAAATCTCATTTTGGTACTCATCAGAAAAGGTTGAATCATTGTGCAAATGAGTTTACTATCTATAGAAAAAGGCAAATCAGATTTATTAAACCTGTTCATTTGAATAATTCATTAACTATGTGGACCCAACAATTAATTTCCAAATCAGTTCAACAACTCGAGAAACAAAGGGAAGCTAGAGCTCAACAAAAAGCAAACTGATAAGTGCTTTGAATGCGGCCAACTTGGACACTATGCAAATGAATGTCCTATAAAGAAAAGGAAGGAAAGCAAGGTTGAACGAAAATCAAAATTTAACAATTTTCAGATCACCTGGAATGACTGCAATTCAGAAGGTGAAGTCGAAGAAGAAGAGGAGTCTGCCCAAATGGCTTTCATGGCCATTAGTGATGAAGAGGTAACTACTTGTAACTCTCAAACTAATAATGATAACGAATCTGATGATGATGTCAACTCTTTTATGGAAAGAATGCATAACAGTTTGAAAGAATCCTATGTTAGAAACAAGGAACTAAAACAGAAAATTAACTTTCTGATTCAAGACAATTCAAACCTTTTTCGACAAAACAAATGTCTGAGAAATGAAAATGAGAACCTGAAAAAGATTAAATATGATTTGCATGCTGAACTTGATAGAAAGACAAACTTCTGTGACATGCTCAAAAATGAATAAAGTAGTTTGAAAAGAAGAATGGATGATCTTAATCAGATGTTTCAACATAAGAAAGAAAACTGTTTTCAAAGGAATGATACAAAATCTCATTTTGGTAATCATCAGAAAAGGTTGAATCATTGTGCAAATGAGTTTACTATCTATAGAAAAAGGCAAATCAGATTTATTAAACCTGTTCATTTGAATAATTCATTAACTATGTGCAGCTTCTGTTGTCAATTTGGACACATAAAAAGCAATTGTTATGTTAGAAAAAATATGAGAAATAGCATGAGATGTATGTGGATGGTTAGACATAATACTAACTCTCAAAAACCCAAAAAATAAAGGGTACCAAATATTATCTTGTGGACTTTTGTGTAGGTAAACCTGGTGAACATTGTTAAGGAATCAAAGTGATTCCTAGATAGTGGATGCTCAAGACATATGACTAGTGATCCATCACAGTTCATCAAACTCAAGCCAAAAGCAAACGGAAAGGTAACATTTGGAGATGATAACAAAGCCAAAACTGTTGGAATCGGTGATATTGATAAGAATGGTCAAACCTTTGTTCACAATATTCTTTTAGTTGATAATTTGAGCTATAACTTATTAAGTGTTAGTCAATTGTGTGATAGAAATCTGTTTGTATTATTTAAAAAGCATGAATGCCTTGCTCTTGACTCAAAGTTCAACACTGTTTTCAAAGAAAAAAAAGTTAATGACATTTATGTAGTTATCCTTGAAAAAGTTGATTCTTCTAGCCTTAGTTGTCTCAAAGTAGCAAATGAGGACCCCTGATTGTGGCATAGAAGACTTTGTCACTTCAATATGGATCTGCTAAAAGAAATTTTTAAAAAGGAACTTGTTAGAGGGCTGTCAAAGATCAAATTTGAAAAGGACAGAATTTGTTATGCTTGCCAATTTGGAAAACAAGTCAAAGTGTCTTTTAAACTCAAGAAATGTGTTTGTACTACAAAACTTCTATAACTTTTACATCTTGATTTATTTGATCCTACACAAATTACCAACTTAGGTGGCAAAAGATTTTATTTTGTTGTTGTTGATGATTATTTTAGATACACTTGGGTGATGTTTCTTGCACACAAAGATGATGCTTTCAAAAACTTTGTTTCACCATTTACAAAAGTTCAGAATCTGATTGGATTGAAAACATCAAAATCAGAAGTGACAATGGCTCAGAATTTCGTTTTTGTGACTTTTCAGAATTTTGTAACAACAATAGTATTACACATGAATTTTCAATTGCAAGAGTTTCCCAACAAAATGGGGTTGTTGAAAGAAAAAATAGAACTCTTCAAGAGGCTGCTAGAACCATGCTAAGTTAGTGTAATTTGGCTGAAACTATAAATACAGCTTGTTATACCATGAATAGAGTTTTTTGAAGACCAATCTTGAACAAAACCTCCTATGAGCTGATGTTTGATAAAAAGCCTGTTGTTGGATACTTTAAAGTCTTTGATTGCAAATGTTTCATTTTAAACATCAAGGAACATCTCGGAAAGTTTGATAAAAAATCTGATGAGAAAATTTTCTTGGGATATTGTGAGAATAAGAGAGACTTTAGAATCTATAATCGAAGGACTTTGGTTATAGAGGAAACTATATATATCACTTTTGATAAATCTAATGGTGACATTTCCATAAGTAGTGGTGAAGATGATGATGCAGGCATAGTTATTAAACCTGGCCCGGCGGTTCAATCGATCAACCTGGTGAACCGGCCATTAAACCGGGCCGGTTCGCTAATTAGATCGTTTCTGCAGGGGAACCGTTGACTTTTCAACGGATTGGTGGTTCAACCGGATTAAATTGGAAACCTAGTCGGTTTTGTGGGCAAATCGAGTTTGAGGAAAAATAGTCTTTCAAAGGTTTTGCTTGGATTCGACCCATCGACCATTGGGTAAGTATATGAGAAAGCTCACCGCCAGACCACTTTGTCACTTGTTGAATAATGGTCATTCTTACACTATATGAATGTTTTGTTAATTTTATCTTTATTTTTTTATTTCTCCAAAACAAATTTATTTGAAATCTTTTAATAAAAATTTATGACCCCTATATTCTATAAATTATAAAATAGATTTCAAAAATAACATATTACATAATTTATTTTAAAGACAAATATTGTTATTAATAATTTTTTGCACTTAAAATTCGTAAATAACCTAGACAATTATAGTAATATATAAAATTTTATACTTGAATTTTGGTGGATTATTAATTAAATTTATGTTTTGCTGATTCTTATATGAATTAAATATTCTATAGCAGATTAAATTAAATAAACATTTATTATGACATTATTTATTACAATTTATATCATATATCCTATATCAAAATTTATAAGATATAATATTTAAATATATTTAGTGATCCACTGGTTCAACCACTCACCCACTGGTTGAACCAGTGACCCATTGACCCACCTCCTTTGTCGGTCACCTCTCCGGACCGAGTTTAATAACTTTGGATGTAGGTATTCAAGAAGAACTAAAGAAACTCACAATTACTGGCCAAGGCATTGCTTTACCAGAAAATGATTCAAAGGAAGATGAAACTCAAGACAGTCCAACAAGGGAAGACAATGACAGAGACACTAGTACACCTAACGATCTTCCAAGAGTTTGAAAATTTGTTCAAACCACCCTAAGGAGTTCATCATTGCTGATCCATCCAAGAAGGTCAGAACTCGTTCCTCTTCTAAACAACTGATGGATAATTTTGCATTAATTTCATACTTTGAACCCAAAAATGTTGTTGATGCATTAAAAGATGAGAATTGGATTTTAGTTATGGAAGAGAAGTTAAATCAATTTGAAAGAAACAAGGTGTGGACATTAGTTACTAGACCACAAGATCATCCTATCATTGGCACAAAGTAGATTTTTAGAAACAAAATGAATGACAAAGGTGAGGTAGTAAGAAATAAGGCCAGACTTGTAGTCAAGGGATATACTCAAGAAGAAGGAATTGATTTTGATAAATCATTTGCACCCGTAACTAGGCTGGAATCAATTAGAATGTTTTTGGCCTTTCCATGTTTCAAGAAATTTAAATTATTTCAAATGGATGTTAAAAATACTTTCTTAAATGGATTTATAGATCATGAAGTATATGTTGATCAACATCCTGGTTTTCAAAATGAAATTTATCCAAATCATGTATTTAAACTCTCAAAAATTTTGTATGGATTAAAACAAGCTCCAAGAGCATGGTATGAACGTTTGAATGGTTTTTTGATTCAAAATGATTTTAAAAGAGGCATTGTGGATACTATTCTTTTCACAAAGCAAGGTTCACATGATTTTTTAATTCTGCAAATATATGTGGATGATATTATATTTAGTGCTACTAATGAGAGCATGTGCAAGGATTTTTCTAGTATCATGCAAAAAGAGTTTGAAATGAGCATGATGGGAGAATTAAATTTCTTCCTTGGACTCCAAGTGGTACAAACCCGAGAAGGAATGTTCATCAATCAAACAAAATACATCAAGGAGCTGCTCAAAAGATTTGGAATGGAGGATTCAAAGCAGGTCAGAACACCTATGTGCACACCTACCAAGTTTGACAAGGATGAAAAAGGTACAAAAGTTGATAAAAAGAAGTATAGAGGTATGATTGGTAGTTTACTTTACTTAACTGCTAGTAGACCTGATATCATATTTGCTGTGTGCTTATGTGCTCGTTTTCAGTTTTGTCCAATGAATCTCATTTAAATGTAGTAAAAAGAATTCTTAGATATCTAAAAGGAACCTTGAATTTTGGCCTATGGTATCCTAAGTGTCATGAACTTCCTTTGTGTGGATTCTCTGATGCTGATTTCGAAGGTTGTAGAGTTGATAGAAAAAGTACAACAGGTATATGTAACTTTCTTAGAAATTGCTTAGTATCCTGATTTAGCAAGAAACAAAATACTATTTCATTATCTACAACTGAAGCGGAATATGTTGTCGCTGGAACTTGTTGTGCTCAATTATTATGGATGAAAAACACATTGAATGATTTTGGATTAGTGTATGATTGTGTACCTATGTATTGTGATAATACTAGTGCCATCAATTTGACAAAAAATCCCATACAACATTCTAGGACTAAGCACATAGACATAAAGCATCATTTCTTTCGCGATCTTGTTAATAAGGGTGAAATTTGCGTTCAATATGTTTGTTCTAAAGATCAAATTGTTGATATTCTCACAAAATCCCTACCATTGGATCAATTTGTGTATCTAAGAACAAAACTGGGCGTCTCAGTGTTATTCTTGATTTTGATGATCACAAAGTAATTTGAAATGTTTATACTAACCAAGAAAGTGAACACTTTGATCAGGTCTGATGGAACAAAGAAAGCATATGTTCGTTTATCTCCTGACTACGCTGCTTTGGATGTGGCAAACAAGATTGGAATAAAATGAATGAATTTAGTCATTGTTTTGTTCCAATCAAAGATACTGTCCTTTAAGTATGACAATTTTGCTATTCTTGGTATTTTGAAATGTATCTAACCTTCTTCGATTATAAGTGTCTTTACATATCAAAGAATCAGGTATGAATAGGTCATGAAATGCATTTCAACCAAAAGAAGAAGCAAAAACAGGATACTCACGTCGGACGGCCGAAAGGAATCTGTCGGACGTCCGAAAGGATAAAGAGCATCAAGAAGGAAGCTCTGTCGGACGCTCGTGAGGAAGCATCGGACGTCCGGAAGGATCGGACGCTTGCCATCGGACGCTCATCAACCGCATCGGATGTCCGAAAAATTCCAAGCTGACTTGCCAACTCTCTGCCTACGATCGGACGCTGCGGTGTCGGACGATCAAGACGCATCGGACGTCCGAACGTCAACTTGGATGCCATCGGACGATTGGTTCGGACGATGATTTGATCGTCGGACGTCCGACAGCCCCAACGGCTAGTTGACTCTTCAGCTGCCTTCTATCCGTTGGAAGCATTGATGAAGCCCATTTCTGGTTCCCTTTAAAATCAAACTGGTCTGAACGAAG
This sequence comes from Coffea eugenioides, assembly GCF_003713205.1. Taxonomy (NCBI): domain Eukaryota; kingdom Viridiplantae; phylum Streptophyta; class Magnoliopsida; order Gentianales; family Rubiaceae; genus Coffea; species Coffea eugenioides. The sequence goes on along the minus strand of NC_040044.1, from coordinate 17,646,912 downwards.
TAGGAATTTTTGGCACACTTTGTTTACAAGATCTAGTGAGATATTTTAGCCAGAAAATAGTCTCCAAAGCAGATTTGTTTTAAAGTGGTGTGAATTTCTGTTGAGCATTTCTTTTGTGGTTGAAAGGATCTTTAGTGTAGCTTTGTTGAGGGTTTTCTGAGTGATTGTAAAACTTCCTAGCTTGACTAAGTGAGGCTTAGGGCAAGGAGGAAGTGCTCCCTCCATTGTACATCTAGTTGATCTTCGTTCATCAAAGAGAAGTTGCTCTTCCTAGTGTTTGGTCTTCAAGTTTGGGTAAAGCTTGGTAGACACTTGGTTTGTTTCTCTATTTTACATTTCTGTTTAATAAAATCTTCATTGCTTATCTAAACTTGCTTCTCTGATCAATATTGCTATTGTCTTCTAATCTACTTGGTTGATCATTACTAAAAAGGAAGGTAAATTTTCATTAAAGAAAAAGTGCATAAACTTGGTTAAGATTTTAATCAAACTAATTCACCCCCCCTCTTGGTTGTCTGTGGGACTTACAATTGGTATCAGAGCTTGGTCTCCTTGAGATTAAGCTCTAACGGCTTGGAGTAAAGATGACAACCAGTCATGCTATGTTTGTTGAGGGGCAATCTGTTACTAGGCCTCCCATGTTCAGTGGCTCTAACTATGTTAGCTGGAAAGAACGGATGATTATCTTTTTACAATCTATTGATATTGAACTATGGTTTATTGTGAGTGAAGGACCGCATGAAGCTAACTTTCTTGATGCAGATACAGGGCTGCTTCGGCCAAAAATGAGAGCTGAAATGAATGCTCAAGACAGGACTAACCTCACATTGAATGCCAAGGCCATGAATGTTCTTTATAGTGCCTTAGATTCAAATGAATCAATTAGAGTGAAAGGCTGTAAATCAGCCAAAGAAATGTGGGATAAGTTAAGAGAAATCCATGAGGGTGGTGACAATGTGAGAGAACAGAGAAAGGCCATCTTGGTCACAAAGTATGAATCTTTTAAGATTGAACCTCTTGAGGATATTGACAAAATGTTTTGCAGGTTCACTGACTTGATCAAAGATCTCGAGGTGTTGGGCAAAGAGTACACCTTGGGAGAGAAGAACAGAAAAATTCTCAATGCATTGGGCAAAGAATGGGAAAATAAAGTGACTGCAATAGAGGAGGCTAAGGATTTAAGTTCTGTGCCTATTGAATCTATCATTAACTCACTAACCTCTTATGAGTTAAAACTGAAATCTAAAGTGCAGGAGGAAGAGGATGCTAGAGCAAAAAGAAATATTGCTCTAAAGACTACTCAAAGTGAAGATGATCCAGCTCACTTGGATGATGAAGATTCGGATGGTGATGATAATGATCTTGCTCTCATCACAAGAGGCTTCAAAAGAATCTTGAATAAAAGAAAGTTCAGAAAGGGAGGACCTAACAATCAATTCCAAAATTATTCATCAAATGCAAGGAACAAAGGAAAACAAGAATTCAACAAGAAGCAAGTGGACAAATGCTATGAATGTGGACAGCCTGGACACTATGCAAACGAATGCCCCATGAAGAAAATGAAAGATGGAAAAGCTGATCGAAAGCCAAGATTCAACAACTTCCAGATTACTTGGAATGAATGCAACTCTGAAGGGGAAGTTGAAGAAGAGGAAGAATCAGCTCAAATGGCCTTCATGGCTATTGGAGATAATGAGGTAACTCCCATACACTCTCAATCTGAAAGTGATGATGAAGAAGATGATGATCTTGAATCCTTTGTTGAAAAACTGCATAATGCTTTGAAGGAATCTTATGATAAGAACAAACAGCTAAAACAGAAAATTGCTTTTCTCATTCATGAAAATGCATGTCTCCTTCAACAAAATAAACAACTAAAAACTGACAATGAATGTCTTGTAAGAGCCGGATTTGATGTTCAGAATGAGCTTGATAGAAGGACAAATATTTGTAAAATGCTGAACGAAAGACATGGTGATTTAAAAAGGAGAATGGACAACTTGGATGAGACTTTGAAAGCAAGGAAGCAGGAGTTTATCAAAAGGAACATGTCACCTACACATCCTACTATTTTTCAAAGAACATTTGCACACAACAAAAATGCACATGGTTTCACAACATATAGAAAATGTGGATTAAGATATGTCAAACCAGTACATGTTAAGGACTCTTCCATTATGTGTGGTTTTTATTGTCAAAGAGGGCATTTGAAAAGTGATTGCTATGTGAAAAGAAATCTGAACAAAGGGATGAAATGCATGTGGTTAGTTAGATATAATGCTAACTATTATGGACCCAAAAATTAAAATGGGTACCAAACACTTTCTCTTTTCAGGAAAAATGCTCACACAAGTCCAAATGGTTCATTGATAGCGGTTGTTCAAGGCATATGACCGGTGATCCCGCTTTGTTCATAAAGCTAAAATCAAGATCAAGTGGAAAAGTGACATTTGGTGATGATGTGAAAGCTAAAACAATTGGAATAGGTGATGTTGGTAAGGATGGTGAAACTTTTGTTCATAATGTGCTCTTAGTTGATAACTTGAGTTATAATTTGCTTAGTGTCAGTCAATTGTGTGATAAAGACTTGAATGTATTGTTTAGAAAGCATGAATGCATTGTGATTGATTCCAAATACAATGTTGTGTTCAAAGGTAAGAGGTTCAACGACATATATATTGTGATTCTTGATAAAATTGATTCTTCTAGCTTAAAATGTCTTAAAGCTTCAAATGAAGATCCTTGGTTGTGGCATAGAAGACTTTGTCATTTTAACATGGAGTTACTAAAGGAAATTTCGAAAAAGGAGCTAGTTAGAGGCTTGCCAAAAATCAGTTTTGAAAAGGATAAAATATGTGATGCATGTCAATTTGGAAAGCAAACAAAAGTTTCTTTTAAACCAAAGAAGTGTGTATCTACTTCCAAACCTTTAGAACTCTTGCATCTTGACTTATTTGGCCCTACTCAAATCTCTAGCTTGGGTGGTAAGAAGTACTGTTTTGTGATTGTAGATGATTATTCTAGATACACTTGGGTAATATTTCTTGCTCATAAGGATGATGCATTCAAGAATTTCACTTCATTGTTTGCTAAAGTGCAAAATCTGTTTGGATTAAAAATTGTTAGAATTAGAAGTGATAATGGAACAGAATTCAAGTATTGTGGTTTTCCAGAATTTTGTGATCATAATGGCATAACTCATGAGTTTTCTATTGCAAGAACTCCACAGCAAAATGGTGTTGTAGAAAGGAAAAACAGGACTCTCCAAGAGGCTGTTAGAACTATGTTAAATGAATGTAGGTTGCCTAAATATCTTTGGGCTGAAGCGGTAAACACTGCATGTTATGTGATGAATAGAATTCTCTTGAGACCTATCTTAAAGAAAACTCCTTATGAGCTGATTTTTTATAAGAAACCTACAGTTGGTTATTTCAAAGTATTTGGTTGTAAATGTTTTATTTTGAATCTAAAGGAACACCTTGGTAAGTTTGATAAAAAATCTGATGAAGGAATATTTTTGGGGTATTGTGAGAATAAAAGAGAATATAGAGTTTTTAATAGAAGAACTCTTGTGATTGAAGAAGCTATACATATAACATTTGATGAAACCAATGATGATAATTCCAAAAGTCCGTGTGAGGATGATGATGTAGGTGTTCGAGCAGGAATGGAAAAGCTGTCAATTGGAAATGAAGGAAGTTCTAAACCAGCAGCAACTGAAATGGAAAATGAAGTTCATAATGATCAAGAAGAGGAAGATGAAGACAAAAATGATGATTCACTCAAAGATCTTCCCAAGGCTTGGAAATTCAGCCAAAATCATCCAAAAGAGCTTATAATTGGTGATCCATCCGAGAAGGTAAACACTCGTTCCTCATCTAGAAAATTGATTGACAATTTTGCTTTAGTGTCTCTTTTTGAACCCAAAAATGTCAATGATGCTTTAAAGGATGAAAACTGGATTTTGGCAATGCAAGAGGAACTTAATCAATTTGAAAGAAATGAAGTTTGGACACTTGTTGATAGACCTCAAAATCAGCCTATCATTGGCACAAAGTGAATTTTTAGAAATAAGTTAGATGATAAAGGTGTTGTTGTAAGAAATAAAGCCAGATTAGTTGCTAAAGGATATGCACAAGAAGAAGGAATTGATTTTGATGAAACATTTGCTCCCGTAGCAAGATTAGAATCTATTAGAATGCTTCTTGCATTTGCATGCTTTAAAGGCTTCAAATTGTTTCAAATGGATGTTAAAAGTGCTTTTTTAAATGGTTTTATTGATCAAGAAGTATATGTGGATCAACCCCCCGGTTTTGAAAATACAAAATTTCCAAGTCATGTGTTTAAACTATCTAAAGCTTTATATGGTTTAAAACAGGCTCCAAGAGCTTGGTATGAAAGATTAAGTGGGTTCTTGATTGAAAAAGGTTTCAAAAGGGGTGTTGTGGACACCACTCTTTTTACTAAGCATGTGTTGAAAGACCTTCTTATTGTGCAAATATATGTTGATGATATCATTTTCGGTGCTACTAATGAGTATCTATGTAAGGAGTTTTCCACCACTATGCAAAATGAATTTGAAATGAGTATGATGGGAGAATTAAATTTCTTCCTTGGACTTCAAATACATCAAGCTCTTGAGGGAATTTTTATAAATCAAGCAAAATATACCAAGGAGTTGCTGAAAAGGTTTGGCATGGAGGACTCAAAGCAAGTTGGAACTCCAATGTGCACTTCTACAAAGCTTGACAAAGATGAAGAAGGTAATCATGTGGATGAAAAGCAATATAGAGGTATGATCGGAAGCCTACTCTATTTAACCGCAAGTAGACCTGATATTATGTTTGCTGTTTGCTTGTGTGCTAGATTTCAATCTTGTCCAAAAGAATCACATTTGAATGCTGTAAAAAGAATTTTTAGGTATTTGAAAGGTACATTAGACTATGGTCTTTGGTATGCTAGATCTAATGAGTTTGCACTATACGGTTATTCGGATGCTGATTTTGGAGGTTGTCGTGTGGATAGAAAGAGTACTAGTGGAACTTGTCATTTTCTTGGAAATTGTTTAGTCTCTTGGTTTAGCAAAAAGCAAAATGCAATATCTTTGTCTACAACCGAAGCGGAATATATTGCCGCTAGTGCATGTTGTGCTCAACTTTTATGGATGAAGCACACTTTGAATGATTTTGGATTGTTGTATGACTGCATGCCTGTATTCTGTGATAATACTAGTGCTATAAATTTGACCAAAAATCCTATTCATCATTCTAGGACAAAGCACATAGATATAAAGCATCACTTTATTCGTGATCTTGTTCAAAAAGGTGACATATGTGTAAATTATGTTTGTTCTAAAGATCAATTTGCTGATATTTTTACCAAAGCTCTGCCATTAGATCAGTTCATTCATCTAAGATCAAAATTAGGAATAATCGAAAAATCATCCTAAAATTTCTGTCTTCGGACGTCCGAAAGAAGATGAACGGACGTCCGATGATGTTCTTCAGCCATTTTCCAGAATTGCGCCTGTTCGGACGCAACTGTCGGACGCACAACTTCGTTCGGCCGTCCGACAGTGCAACGGCTCATTTTTTAAACAACTTTCTCCTCATTTGCTTCAACTCTTCTTTCTATTTCCTCTCGGACGAAAACCCTCTCATTTCTCACTCTCAAATTCATACCATTCTGAAGCTCTCATTCCCAAATTGACTCAACAAAACTTTTCCTGATTGATTGCGATTCATTTCTCCTAATTCATTTCAAAATCATCTTCACTTCGAAATTCCCAAATTTCCCTCAAAACCCTACTTTCTCATAACCGCTCTGTCAAATCTTGTTCAAGGACTTTGTGTCCCAAAATTTCTGTGCGATTCACTTCCCTACTGCTGTGTGCATCATTTGCATCCTCATTCCACACATTTCGCACAATGGTGAATCTAAGGGGAGGAAAAGTTACTGCCGGACGCAAGCATCCACTCAGGGATGAGGATGAGAGTCTTCCCACTGTCAAACGGACATCCAAACGCTTCAAAAGAGGAGCTATCAAGGGTCAAATGTCACGGCCTACACCACAACCCTCCTCTCAGCCTGAATCTGGACAGGGGACATCTTCTCAACCGCCTCCAAAATCAGCCCCTCCTCCTACATTCTTTGATGATGCTGCGAAAGACAAATACTCCTGGATATCCCAGAAGGGTGTCATCCCTCAAAGAACTGTAAACCCCTCTGAATTTCGCTCCATAGGTTTAGAATCCATTCTGAGTCTATTTGCTTTCCAGAAATGGTCACATCTTATTTCTATGCCAAATGTCTACTATCCTGATATGTTGCATCAATTTTTTGCCAATCTAAGGAAAGGTTCTGACCCAACTGAAATATTTTCCAGGGTTAATGGGGTAGACTTAATCATTGACTCTGAAATTGTGAACTCCATTTTAAATACTACCATTGAACGTTTATGCAAGATAAGATTGCTAATTTCTTTTCCTATGAAGAGCTCCCGACTGTGGCAAATCATTTTGATGGGACCAAAAATGTTTTAACCTATTTCAAAAGAAGTTTTTCCTCACCTGCTGATGCTAAATTGAATGATCTGGCCCCTGTGAATTTAATTGCTTTTTCTATCATTTCAAACCTGCTTGTGCCTACTGATGGCCATAGAACTGATGCAAACAAAATGGAGTTGTACCTCTTTTATTGTTTTCAAGAAAAAATTCGTATTGATTTTGGTTTTGTCATGTGCAAGTTCTTACTTCGCTATGCCACTGATTCTCGCAGAAAATTATCTTATGGAAAGTTTCTTCAAAAGATTTTTGAGTTTACAAAGTCCCTATTCTAGGTGTTTGTCCTAAAGAAGCATCTTCTTATGCCTTTACAAAAGGGTATTTTGAAAGGAAAAATCTTGTTTTCAAAGATAATCTGTGGGCTTATAAGGGTGCATCTTCTAGTGAACTTAGGTCTAAGGCTGCACATGATCCTTCATCTATTCCACTCACTCCCATTCATCCTAGGAAATCTGCCTCTAAGGCATCTTCCTCTTCCAGTGATGAAGTAATTGAGCTCCTTCGTGAACTCAAACAGCATGTTCTTCTTCTAGAACATGGTCTAATGCTCACTATGTCCTCTGAGCAACAAACTGCCTTCCTAGACAAAAAGAACCTCCTGTTTCCCCCCCTGTTGTTGAGGAAGTTTCCCATGACAAAGAGTCACACCCCACTGATCCAAGTTCATCAATTCCGGATCCTGGTTCTTCAACCCCTGTGACTCCTCATGGCACCTCTACATCAGATAAAGGCAAGGCACCAGTTGAAGAGGCTGCTGAAGATGATGAAGAAACTGAAGAGGAGGATCTTGATCAATATCAGCTCTCTCGGAGGACACCTGGATCCACTTAGTTCATCATTTAGGACATTTGCATTTTGTTTGTCTCTTTTATGTTTTCGTGGTATTCAACAATGAATATGTAATGTAATGGATATTTTAAGTTTCGTTTTGGATGTTTAAGTACTGTTTTGATGGATGTCTGAATATTTTGATGAATGATTGTCTATTCTGCTTATGTGAATGTAATGAATTTGTGGATTGTCTATTCTGATTGATGGTCTAAGTTTTGATGTGTGAACTTGTCTAAATTTGTGAATTTGTGGATATGTTGATGTGATTGGTTGCCCGTTTGTGATGACAAAAAGGGGGAGAAATGATTGGATTGAGTGATGATTGATAATTGGTGATGTTGGCATGATTGATGATTGGTGATGTTAGGATATGTTGGATTGATTGTTTAAATTTGGAGTGGCTGATATGCTTAATTGTTTAACTCGGATGGGCAGCTTTGTGAGGGGGAGTTTTTCAAAATTTTCAAATTTTGTGATTCACTAAGACAGGGGGAGTTCTTGTCTATTTTGAAAGGGGGAGTTTTCATTGCAATCATAAAATTTCATTTCAAACTTTTGTTTTGTCATCATCAAAAAGGGGGAGAATGTTATTCTTGGTTTTGATGATCACAAAAGTTCGTTTATACTGACCAAGATTGATCAGGCCTGATGGAACAAGGAAAGCATATGTTTGATTGACTCCAGTCTACGATGCTTTGGATGTGGCAAACAAGATTGAAATAATATAAATGAATTTAGTCATTGTTTTGTTCCGATCAAAGATACTGTCTTTTAAGTATGTCTAGTTTGTCATTCTTGGTACTTTGAAATGTTTATCTAACCTCCTTCAAATACAAGTGTTTTGTCTATCCAAGAATCAGGTTCAAATATGTCATGAAATGCAAGACAACCAAAATGAGAAGCAAAAACAGGACAATCAGGTCGGACGGCCGAAAGGAAACTGTCGGACGTCCGGAAGGATCGGACGCACACCTCGGACGCATATCAACCAGATCGGACGTCCGAAAAATTCCAAGATAACTTGCTAGCTCTCGGCCTACGATCGGACGCTGTGCTGTCGGACGACAAAAATCTCATCGGACGTCCGAACTTCAACTTGGCTATTTTCGGACGATTGGTTCGGACGATGATTTGATCGTCGGACGTCCGAAAGCCCCAACGGCTAGCTGACCCTTCATCTGCCTTCTATCCGTTGGAAGCTTTAATGAAGCTCATTTCTGTTCCCCTTTAAAAACAAACTGTTCTGAACGAAGGAGGACTTTTGCACACTTTGTTTACAAGATCTCAAGAGATATTTTAGCTAGAAAATAGTCTCCAAAGCTAGATTTGTTTTAAAGTGGTGTGAATTTCTGGTGAGCATTTCTTTTGTGATTGAAAGGATCTTTAGTGTAGCTTTGTTGAGGGTTTTCTGAGTGAATTGTAAAACTTCCTAGCTTGACTAAGTGAGGCTTAGGGCAAGGAGGAAGTGCTCCCTCCATTGTACATCTAGTTGATCGTCTTCCATCAAAGAGAAGTTGCTCTTCCTAGTGTGTGGTCTTCAAGTTTGAGGATAGCTTGGTAGACACTTGGTTTGATTCCCCAATTTACTTTTCTGTTTAATAAAATTCTCATTGCTCGTCTATACTTGTGTTTCTGATCAATATTGCTCTTGTCTTCTAATCTACTTGGTTGATCATCACTAGAAAAGAAGGTAATTTTCATTTAGCAAAAATTGCCTAAATCTGATTAAGATTTTGAATAACCCAATTCACCCCCCCTCTTGGTTGTCTTTGGGACTTACATGCTCTAGTTCAAGCAATAAATGCTCTGGTTCAAGCAATAAATGCTCTCAAGCAATAAATGCTTTGCAAATATTCACAAGCCATGAATGCTCTATAACAAATCATAAAAATCATATTTCACAGGTATTAATAGCAACTAATGGGGTTTAGATCGAGTGCGATAAAGTACACCCTCGCCTAAGTGCCCATTCATAGTAAACTCATTTTTGTATTGAGTTACACAGAAATCCTGATCACTCACATACAAGCACGAATGATATGCAAGAAAACGGTTCAAAAGTAACTTTGGAAACAGGTCAAAAGTAAATAAGACAAGAAAACAGTTCAAAAGTAACTTTGGAAACAGTTCAAAAGTAAATAATGCAGGAAACGGTTCATAATTAACTTTGAAAATAGTTTGAAGTCACTCACCTCCACGGCTCAGAAATCATCCAGCATATAACATTGCCTTGCTCAAATCCAAGCCTTAGATCACAAACCCAACGCAAACAAGTTCCTTCAAAGTTCGGACAGCACTTCCCCTGAATTTGCTAACTTTTCCAGCCATCATGGCTTTATTATTTCCTCATTCCAACCCCAAAGGTACACACACAACAACAAGTTCATCCAATAGCCATTCAGCAAGCTCCAAGTAGTACTAGTACAAGTCAAGCTAGGGAAAAGTCCGAAAATGAAAGTTCAGCTCAAAACCAGAAAAATAGTTTTTGATGTCATTTTTCGGTTTTGGTACCAAAGGTACCACGATTGTCGGATGAAGGTGCAAGACCCACCGTTTCGAAGCTAAGAGACAGGGCTACAATATTGCAGAAGGTCACTCATCCCAGTTTCGAGTGTAACCAGGTCATAAATGCAAGAAACTATACCAGAACCGGAAAAACAGATTCACAGAATGCATTCTAGCGGAAACATCATAAATCAGGCTATCCAAGTCCAAATCCAGAAATTCCAAAACCATCTGAAAGCTAAGAAACAGGGATAAATTTCATCAGAAGACCTCAACAACCAATTCGGAAGCAATTCCAGCCAAAACAACCAATTACAGGCGCAATTCTTACATTCGGGTAAAACCAGAACAGCAATAGTAATTTCAACTTTTCTCATTCTACACTATTCCGATTGACCTGAAATTTTGTAGGAACCTCTAAAATGTCATTCCCTACAACTTTCATGTTTTAATCCAAGGCAAATTCGGCCTCTAACTAGGAGCTAAAAATTCGGTCAGAATGTTCCTTCACAAAACCTAATTTTCTGAAATTTCTTCCAAAATAGAAATTGATTGCAATTACTCACTTTTTCCACCTCATAGAGTCCTTAAGCATCATTTCCAATCATCATAAATAACCACACAACCATGTTCATATTAAAACAGAAAAATCCCCAAAAATAATAAAACTTCATCACTTCAACCAAAACCAAGAAATAATCCATAAACTTGCATCTCATACTACCACTAATCATGATTTAAGCATCAATTAAGGGAGGAGAGTGGTTCTTCACAACTCACCTTAGCAATACAAGAGATAGAGCAACTAGTCACCTTAGCTTTCCAAACAACTCCACAAAACACCTCAAGACCACTTAGCAAAGAGATTTTATGGAATGATTTGGAGTTTTATTGGTTGGATTTGAAGATTGAGCAAGAAATAGAAGTAGACAAGAAAGGCTTCTCTTGTATTTTTACTCCAAGAGGTTCGGCCAAGACAAGCTTAAAATGGAGAGAAATTGGTCAATTTTTGAGGTTTAGTAAAGGTGATGCAAATTAGTCAAAGTCCAACTTTGAATAAGAAGGTGACACATGTCACCTTTAGGTGTAAAACTTAACTTTTTGTCTCTCCAATACAAATATCTTAACACCTTGTAAAATAATATCACTTAATACAAAATTCCAACAAGTTGTCAAAAATATAATGCATTTACCGCACTTGCGGGTCCCACGTTCAAAATACGCTCTTAATTTCTCAAAAACTAACCGATACTAGAAAAATCATTTAAAAACTATATTTGCTCATAAACTTTGTCTGGGGAATTTTTCTAATAAAGAAAATGTAGAAAAGGCGGGCGATTAAAAAAATAAACCCTAGAAAATTAGAAAATTTTTGGGTTCTCACACTCATACTTTTCGGGGCGTCACAGGGATTCCCCCCCCAACCAAATAGCTAGTAAGACTAATATGAGATAAGTATGGTAAAAGGATATTAATTACACAAGAAATGTTCACAAAATGGGTGAAGTCATCTACTTGACTATTACTATCACTTGGATAGTTATAATGCATTGCTAGATACCAATCTTGAACTATAAGATTAAGCTTATCGATGTTATCTGCTTAACTTCTCTTGTTTTTAGTTATTTAGAATTATTACTTATACTTATTGGCAACGTGTATGAGAACCTAATAGGTTACACATATTAATAATTTCTTTAGCTAGATTAAAAGAAATTCAAATGCGGATTTGAACGATCGATAAGTTTTTATAACTCATAGTTTAATTTGTAAGATAAATTAAATTTGAGGGACTTATGGTGTAAATGAATTTAAGTCTTCCAAATATATGAGTTGTATTAGAATAAAGAGAAGTTGAAACCAAATGGAAACTAGCTTCTCGTTTCCACAAGTATTCAAATAACCTATTTGTCTAAAAATACTCTCATGGATCAAGCTAACAAGACCGATGAACAGAAATCAAGTTGTGTGAAATTTTGTGAAAATCTGATGAGAGAAATACTAAGGAAAATTGGTTGGTTACTGAAAGAAATCAACGAATTCTCTCACTTCACCTTTGGACGATTTTAGGGTTAATAAACCCTAAGTGTTTCTTCATCTTCTTCAAGAACATGTTGAGTGCTTAGGTCTTGATAGTAGATAGTACTTTTCTAATTTAAACAATTTCCACCTAAAAGGATTCTAGCTACAGATTTTGTGTGGATCACCAATAGAGGCTAAACGTTTGGACAACTTAAGGTAGATTGCTAGGACTTCACACACATTCTTGGATTAGCGTTCAAGGAGATTTACTATAATCATGGAAGTAAATTTCCTAAGCTAATTCTTCCTTGTATAGAATTAATCAAAGTACGAGCTGTTAAGAAACCAAAAACTTAAATTGCCTATTATTCATACTTGTATGATTCCTTACAATTAATAAGTTTAACAAGACCCAAATATAAGAGGTCGCCATTGGGTCAACCTTTTAACAACACAAATATAAATTGATAAGATTGGATCAACCTGGAGGTTGACAAGCCAACCCGTATATTTAATTACTAAACGATCATGATTTTTGTTTGTTTTTCATCTTTATTTTGGTAGTAAGTTCTCTCTCTCTCTCTCTGTTTTTTTTTATCAAATTGAAAGAGAAAGAATGAAGACTTGTAAAGTGAATGGTTGCACAGGCTTGGGTGAAGATTTTATTTAGAAGTTTTGGAAATAATAAGTTTTATGTCTTATTTTGTATGGAAGTATTTGACTTTGTTTTTATTGAAAACTCTAAACCTTGAAGCTTGTGCTACACTTAGAAGACTTTATTGCATATTATGTCTTTAAAAACTTTGAATACTCTTAAGTTCCATGTTTTATGTTGTATCGTTATTTCAATATTGAATTTGTATTTGTTGCAAGCCAATATTCAAGTTTTAGACATTATTTTATGGTTTAAAATTTGAAGACTTTATTGTGCATTTTGTGATTGAAAACTATACAACAGCAATAATATATGACTTCCATGAATACATGCACTGAAGTGTGTAACGGGTTCATGTTGCAGCGGTTCTTATGTATAAAATATTTAATGGATTTAAATGAGTAGGTTGAATTGATCCGTTAATAAGAAGATTATGACATGCAGATTGAGCATTTTTTTTTTTTTTAAATGTGAACATGATAACAACATGACAGAACACAACTGGTACAGCCACACCTACTTAGATAATACCAAGCTTTTACCATAAGGGGGATTGTTTTTTCAGTAGCAAGGTTTCTGATATTCCCCGGCAGATAATGACAATTGGCCTACCTTCTGTTCTGTGTGCGTTGACACGTGATCGAAGACACCGCTGAAATTTATAGACCTCTCTAAGGCCTTTGGAAAGTTCCTATCGGCTTTCAAATGCATTATTTCAATGATTGCAACACTGACTTCCATACACAGCTAATGACACGGAAATGAGTGGAACCATGGGTGGATGGAAGTTGAAACATGCTTTTCAATGCCTTGTGGAAAAAAAAAATGAAAAATTCCAATTGCATGACATTGACGTGGTGAATTAATTTGTGTATTATTTCTCGTCTCCTTTTTAATATCTGGAAGCATTCAGATTCCTCCATGCCAGCTCTCTCTTGGTTTCAATTGTATGCGTCCGAGTTCCGAATCACATAAACTCATTTTTCCTTATCCATCTGGGCTGAGATTGGTCCTAGTTGCCGTATAATATTGGACAATCTACCCACTGAGGACGCAAAGAAACTAGACAATATAAAAGTTGGGGATAATTTCACAAACCGCCCCTAAGGGACAATTGCCGGCAGCAGTCCCCTCAAATTTTTGAAATTACACTTAAATCCCCTATTTCACTGTTTAGATAACAATATAGACCCAATTATCTGGATACTTTTTTAATTTCCTGAAATACCCTTTTGGCTACAGTGGCAAGGATGAAACAAATGGTCTACCTATAAGTCATCACCTTAAATAATACTTACCATAGCCACCGCAAAATCACCATCTTACAAACCAGTAGAGCAAATACTACAACTAAATCCCTGAACCCAAGCAATTGCAATTGACTCTACTGCCTGAAATTACCAAAACACAAAAGCTTGCATACAACCTCAATTCTTGCCTAAAATCAATGCTATATTGAGCAATCTCACACCTCAAAAGCGAATCCCAGTGCTGCACTTTCTTTCACAAAAAAATCTAACCCACTACCACTAATACAGAGATTAAGAGCAACGCTTCCATGTCTTGAAAATAAAAGACCAAATTCAATATCCATCGATGCCTAGTGTAGGGATCAAATTCCATTTCTGAAGAAAAATGACCACTAGAAATTGCAAACTAAACACAAAAACTTAAAAAACACTACTAATATCCTAGAAATTAATGGTTTCTCTCACTCTGTTTTTTTTTTTTTGGCTGAATGGCGTGTACATGAGCGTACCCACATTTAGCAGCTCTTTATAATCGAGCCATCATTATGATTTTTTATTTATCACTACCATTGTCTGCCTCTCCATCTAGCTTGACAATAAAATCAACTCACAAGTTGCAATTAAATCTGTGAAGATTTAAGGAAAATAGACGAATAAAGAATATGGTCTGATGTATAACGACAAGGAAAAAGAGTTGAGGATTGGGAACAAACACCGGAATAGGGAATTGGTGTGTGCAAACATGATGCTTTGGTTGTTGGCATTCGGTATTATAGGAAGAAGGATAAGAGGAGGGTGAAAGAGAGACGGAAGGGGCCGTCTATGGTCAAGCCGTTGGTTGATTGAGGAAGACTACAAGGTGTGGTGGTAGAGTTTTTTTTTTTTTTTTTAAATAAATTATGACTAATAAGTAACGGATATTGTAGTAATTTTACAGCACCGAGGAAGGTCAATGTAATTAAATAAATTTGAGGGGAACTAAGTGAGATTATAAGAAAACTTAAGGGAGGTTTCTGAAACTATCCCTAAAAGTTATAACAAAGTGATTTTTTTAATAATAAAAATATTGTCCCCTCACGTACGTCATGTTCACATATATATTGCATCATTTATGAAACACATAGCGGTCAGCTGTCATTTTTACAAGTAATTATTTTTTTTATTTCTACAAAGTAAACAATATTTAATTGCAAATTCTTTTTTTTTTTTTTTGGATTTTGAATAGTAGATATCCATAAACTTAGAACTTATGTTCATCCTAGCCATTGAGAATTCCCCAAATTAATACATAGCTGAACTTGCATGAACTTAATTTTAGTTAAAGAAGATGAAATCAATTTAGAAAGGGGATATCATTGACTTTGCCATTAAATTTCTGTATATTGATTTGTACAACAGAAAGAACAAACCAAAAAATAATAATAAATTTAGTTTAGAGAAGGGGGAAAAAAAGAAAAGAATTAGTTTCACCGTTGAGTTTTCTTGGTGGAACGGTGAGAATTTTGGAGTAGGAACCTCTTCTTCAAGACCTTCATGAACTCCAATAGACTTGGCTTTTTATTTGGTCTAGACAACTTCAACGGGGGTTGTACACACCCAAAATTTAACATCTTCATCATAGACATATGCTGATGATCAGAATCGGCCATTGATGATGGTGACGACTTAGAATTCCTTGAAAATTCTTCATTGAAATCCTCCCATAACATGTCCATTTTTTCTTTTTGATTATCGTCATCATCTTCGTGATCACTGCCAAAATTTCCATCTTCACGCCTTCTAGTCTTCATCCCACATTCTATGTGTGAGAAGCTCTTCCTTTGAAAAGCAGATTTGGACTTCTTGTTATTTGATGGACAATAACACAAGTATTTGAAGTCTTCTGCATCGTCTTCTCCCTTTGGGGTCTCATGAGAGGGTGAGGCTAGAGAAGTTGTCCGCCATAAGCGTGGCGATTCGATGAATCGTGGCGGTGTATCGGTGGTGGTGGGAAAACTGAAGTCCTCTTCTGTAGCCATGGCTTAGCCAATATGATCGTATGTAAATAAGAGTTGGGAAAAAATGGTGGGATGGTTGCTTGTTGGCATGGAAGGTAGAATAATTGGTTGGATAGTTTGTGTTGGAAATTTTAGTTCAACTGCCACAAAGCCTCCACATCTTCACTACACCAATTTCTTGATTGATTGGGGAATTTTGAATGAATGGGCCCTACTAATTAAATTTTTCATTTTCAAATTATGTCAGGAAATTTTAAAATTTTTTATTCTGGATATGGTAAAGTGTAATATACAAAATTATACACACAACAGAATTTTAAGTACATGCGTGCTTATGGGTCTCTGAGTAGGTATAGAGGCCATGTATTAGTTGGCTTAAAGAATAGATCTCAAACGATTTTAGTTTGGATAAATGGCATTTCAAAGACTTCATGCTTGGTATCGATTTCAAATTTTATTGGAAAAGCTTGTGAAAATACTAAATAAAAAAGTATGACAAAATTCTGAAAAGATTTAGTGGAAAGAGGATTTTTTACTTGTGTATGAAATGCACATATTTGTCATAATAAGTTTTGTACACAAGCACAAATCCCCTTTAGAATATAATTCAAAATTCTGCTCGTTTCATTAGTTAATCATGCTTTTGGACACCTATATTGTTAAAGTTATTAAGAAAACCAAATTAGTTTCGAGCTGTCTTGCTATTAGGGAAATTGAATGGAAAATAAACGCGTAAAATAAATTTTATGGTATCTTAATTGTCCTATATTGCTACATCATTTACGTCCTTAATATTGCAATTGATAGCTAATTTGGATTAATTGTAATTTTAGGATGTTATATGTTTAAAGAACAATTGAAGGCACAAACTCAAAATTGCATTATTTTGGGTCAGGTATATCATTATGTGGTGTAGCAATTACCTTTTGTTTGTATCTTGTGGGATTAATTTAAGTGTTGTTTGTGAATTTCTTGTCAAAAAAAAAAAATCATTATGTGGTGATTCTGTTGACTGACTGGTTAAGTTTTGGCTAAGGACCTATCAGTTGAAACCACTTTTTTAATATGAACTTATTTCACAATGAGTGAGGCACATTTTCATTTGTACTTATTTGTATTTATTACCCCTTTGTATTTATTCACTTTTCCATTTAACTAAACTCTTTCAAAAGATAATGACTGGGGCCTAATCTCCCATCCTATTTGTGAAATTGGATGCAAAAACATGTATGTATATCTTTCTTAATTCCTAATTTGGGGGGGGGGGGGGAGGGGGCATATTCATAATCTTAGGACATTCGTTCGGCAAGCTCATAGTATTTATAGGTTTCAATGAATACAAATTGTATTTCATTCGTACTTACATTTTAATTAATAGTGTAGTATTTGTAAATTAGTGATGTGTGGCTAATTAGACATTGGCATTTGTAAGTTCAAAAAAAAAATCTCATTATGATGGATAGCATTAGTTATAATAACTTGTATTTAATGCTCCGATTGCACTTCAAACACTCTCATATTTTCATAATAGTCCCATCCTTGTCGTTAAAACCCAAAAACTATCTTTACCCTTGACTCATTTTTATATATTATAAGGATAATGATAAGGATATAGGCTATGACGTTTTAGAGTGCTTTTATTACATAGACATTTGTAGGTTTACAGTTGCAAGGAACATGACATTTACGTAAGTGGCATGTGTCATTATCACATCTGAAGATCCAAATATCTCTAATTTTTTCCTTCTCACAATTTCTTAAAAAATCTTTTGCGGCTTCTGAAATTGGGAGAAATTGCAAAGCAGCCTCATGGACTTGAAATTGATGGATGCATGGCAAAATTAAAGTAACTCTGAAGAATATTACATACAAAAAGTAGATGGTGGAGATGGCGAAAGAGTGAGAGGGGCTGGAACTATAAGGACGGGAACCTAAAATCTTAATGAAACTATTTATTTATTTTATTGATTTTAATGCTTTGTTGTGACAGAACGCATAAACCTCCCATTGAGTTACATGTTCTCCTATTCTCCTCCCAATTAACTACTCTTTTAGTTGGTAATTTAACAATAAAATCATCAAGGTAACTTATTTAAATAGATGGACAAATGGGATCTCATTCTGGGATTGGTAATGTACTAATTACTGTTTTTTTTTTACCGGGTGCCAATTAATTACTTGTTAATGCATCTTAGTTTACGAAATTTACTGTATGACTACTTGCGCCCGCATTCATTGTCTTTATTACATTCAAAAAATTTTTAATTTTAAAAAAACTAACACCAAACTCTCCTCTTGACGAGTGCTCATTTAGAGCCTAAAGACAAACTCTTAATTATTAAATCTTCGAGCAAAAGCATTTCCACTTGACTTCTAGTCTTGACTCTTGAGCCTTGATGTTAGGACAAAAACCGCCAAATGTAGAAAATGACTGTTCCACTGTCATTCCCTTGGTTTTTAGTTGATATTCTTTTTGAGGGGAATTATATTGCATTTCATTGATTTACTTTTCTTAATATATCTACGCATCTTCTTTAACCAAAAAGAAAAGAAAAGAAAAGAAAAGAAAATAGCACATGACAATGCTCCAACACGATAGAAAGAGACAAGTCAAGCCTTGTGTAAATTGACGGATGTCTCGGGAAACGCCGGATTGATCGGGGAATCAGCGGGGCAAAATTCCCAGCTTGATCTATCGTCATTCCTTGTCCAAGTTATAAATTAAATTGACTTTGTACTTAATCACTACTGCAATAAAGTCAAGTCTAGTCTTGGGCCTTGGACGGAGTGGATCATGTTCGATGAAGCATAGTTGTTAAGATGCATTGCAGATCAGGATTTTTTGAACAGATTGTCAAGACAGAATTGCAATTTGGGTCCTAAAAATTTGGCAGTGTTTCGAAAATAAGGGAACAATATATTTTTTATCACTAATGTCTGGCCTGTGTCTAACTTGGTTCTCAATATTTCGATTAAAATAAATGTGATTCATAAAATTTTTTATTTTAAGCAGATTTAGGATGACAAACGAAATATCACAAGAGCTAACGGTCAAAATCAATTGAGAGTCAGTAAAAAGTTTAGAATTTGCATTTTTGGTCCCTAGTGTTTGAAGTTTTGATTAATATGATCAATTGTGTTTCAAATAGTTATTTATTTAAATTTTTTAAATAAAATAAAAATAACATTAAATTAAATATACAGTAAATGTGTTCCAAAATCCCTATAAAAATCCCTAAAAACACTTCACATCTGCACAATACTATCTCTAGCCTAAAAAGGAACCTCTTTTTAAAATGAATTAAAATCTAATGACAACACCCAGATAATATATAAAATTATTAGTGGGAAAAAAGGAGAATCCTAATATTAATACATAACTTTATTTTAAATTCTATTACACAAATTGTGGTATGACTTGTAAATGTAGGTTTTTTTAGGCAAATGTAAGCTTTAAACGGATGTAGTTAGGAATTGTAATTACCAGTAAGGTTATAATTACTAGTAAGGTTAAGTACCAATATGAAGTGATATCGGCTATTTCTCAATAGTATTAGAACTCCCTAAGAGATCTCAAAGCCTTCTTAAACTTAATAGTGTCAGTTTTCCAATAATTAGATCTTTCATTGTAAGGGAGTAGTACCCGTTATTTCTTGTTTTTTAATTAATTGTACTGGAAGTAAGGTCATATATCCCCCTCTCTTTTCTTATTATTTATAATTATTAAATTAGGGCTGACATCCCTTCCTTATCTATAGAGTTTGCCATTAAAAGACAAGGGTAAGTATCAATTTGAAGTGCCCTTAGGGATTTTTGAAAATTCTTCCTATTATTTTTCTTGCATTTCCTTTCTATTAAATTCTAATACTCCAATAATAAATATTTAATGTATTTAAATTTATGTTTGTCTAAATTGATAATTGTATTGAATAATTCAAAGAATTATGCATAATACAAATCTCATCATAAACATAATTGATAAACTATCAAAATGCCAATGAGGAAAAAGAAATTTTTACTTGACAATCAAATTGTTTATATTTCACAGGGTAATTAGTTAAGTGATTAATTATCAATATAAGTGAAAAATGGTAAAATCCATTATAAATTAAGCATCCATAAAATTTATGTATTGTGGTAAATTTGAAACCAACTATGCAAAAGAGAAGAAATGTCTAATAAATTAGTAACATAAATAAATGATGTAAAGAAATAAAAAGAGAAGAAAAAGAAGTGTATTTAGATTTTTCTTTTTTTATCATTAAAATTTCTAATACACAGCTAACGCAATTTGAATCCAATTCGCATCTAATATCATCTTAAAATCTTCAATATTAGTATTTAAAACTTAAGGGACTATTATGGCTCAAAATCAAAATATTGGGAACCTAAAATATATAGTTAAAAATGTTGACTAGCAAATATTCTTTTTGACCATTATGATGGTTGAATTTTCATAATTGTCCTAAATCTATTTAAAAATAGAAATTTTGGAGACCATATTTGTTTCGGTTGAAATACAAGAGATCAATTCAGTACACAAGCCAAATATTGGAAATTAAAGCTACATTTCTCTCTGAAAATAAATAATATAGATATAATGTTGCATAATACTAGAGATTAGTATTCCCATTTTCCTATCCCCGTGCCATCTTGAAGTTCCTTCAACCTTCTCCCTTGTCACAACAATTTCTTTCTAGTTCGTTGGTGTAAAACTATCGCATTTGATTCAACGAGATATCTCATCATATGGGATAATGCTGTCTTTTTAAAATCTAGGCTTTGAACCAAAGCAATCTCTACAATTTTGACAATTATAATTGTGGTTCCTATTCTTTCCAATTCTAATTAAATAGGACACTAGACAAAATGAAGACATTCTTTATCTACTTCTCGTTTACATGCTACTATTGTCCAAAGTTTCCTCATATAGATTTTTTGAAGAATATTGGATTTTGACGAGTACATTTATTCCCTAAACTAATTTTGTAATCTCATGCAACTCCCTCAAGTTTTATTGTATGTAGGAAATAACTAAACCAAACACTAATCATTAGTGGACTATATAGTTGATTATGTGTGGTTAGTTAATAGATTATGGTTTTGGTTGCATTGTTTAAGTTTATAGGTTGAGTCACATGAGATTAGTACCCATGAAATGTTGAGATTAGTTCCAATACAGATAGTGTCGAAGGAGAGTAGACAAAATCTTCTAATCCTCAAGGTGGTGACCATAAAGTTAGCACCAATTGAGAATCCAATAAGCTTGAGGTGCATAAAAATGGTCTTCTTAAAATGATTCGCGTCCCTGTGGATTTTTTTTTTATAAATTTCAATGCCCAATGTCTCAGTGTGTTACCCCAAGACATAACAATTGAACTCAAGGCCGTTGCTTCCCTCTAATTTGAACAATCAAGAGAAATAGATGTTTCCCAAAAACCTTACTTTGCCCTCAAAAAATGGAATTATGGAATAATAGAAAAATATTAGTTGTACAAAGAATTGTAGTTAGGAGAAAAGTTAATAATTCTTGAAACTACTTGGGTATTTTTAGGCTACACAATTACTTCATAAATATAAGTTACATTTGCAAGTATAATGATAGGGTATTTCACTACCTTACAAATTTTAAAACTTTATTACCCTATTTCTGCAACTGCACGGCTCGTTTCTTGAGTATAAGGATAATAGGTGTCGATCCTACAAGGACTTAGAATTTGACAATCACTTGAGTCTAATCACTTGTTTTATTATCTAAACAATCAAAGTATAAAGAAGTAAAAGCTAAGAAAGTTAGTTAGGCAGTAAAACCGGCCATGAAATATGTTAGTTTAGGCGGTAGAACCAGCTATAAAAGTTAGAAGTTAGCTTAGACAGTACAACAGATCATATAACATAAGGAATAAATGTAAAACCGGCCATTAGG
This sequence comes from Coffea eugenioides, assembly GCF_003713205.1. NCBI lineage: Eukaryota > Viridiplantae > Streptophyta > Magnoliopsida > Gentianales > Rubiaceae > Coffea > Coffea eugenioides. The sequence continues at coordinate 17,625,163 of NC_040044.1, read as the reverse complement.
TGGTAGAACCAACCATCTAGGTGGCATGTTGCAAGAAAGTAAATAAAAATAAAAACAAGTTAGATTATAATTGTTTAAAGATGAAGTAAGCGGATCCTAAGGATTGGAATCTCTTGTTATATCAAGATTAGAAGTTAGTTAAGGTAATTGTACTTTATGCTTTCATAAATTGTCAAGAAATAACTTCCAATTGCATGTCCTTGCTTTCGCCAATGGAAATTTTAATAGAAATCGCTTTGACTAGTTTCTCTAGTAATTTCTTTCACCAATTCCTTTAATTTCTTCAATCATCCTTCACTTATGTTCATAGAGAAAAAGTAAGAAACAACTTAAATAAGTTCAATGAAATTATTATATGAATTCAACCAAACATTATTCACTACGTTTGTGAGAATAAAGCTAGTGTTTAAGATTTTAGATCTATTGAAGGCAACTTTCATTACTCAACAAGTGTCAAATCATTCATAGTTGATGGCCAAACAACTATAAAGTATAAGCACAAGTTCTCAAACTAACAAATAATGAAAAAAGCATAATCATCCTCTAATTATTTCAAATCAAAACTATAACAAGTTCATCTTCACCCTAAGATATGAAAAAACTTAGCTGGATATCATATTAAGAACATCTAAGCTTGAAACAAACTTGTAACAAAGTATGGCAAATAAGAAGAAGAGACAACTTTTAGGAAGAAGAATTCTTATTCAATATCTTGAACCTTGATTCTTAAATTCCTTCACAAGTTGATCTCTCAAATAAGTTTGATACAAGAGTGTTTGCACCTCTCTCTCAAAGCTTTTTAAACAAAAAAAAAAAAAAGAAACTCTCACTATGAAACTAGAGCTAACTACTTCTATCTCTTCTTCTACTCTACTATATAAGGTACTATCTCTTGCTAAAATGATGCTCATATGAATGAGATATGAGGAGTGTGATAGCCCCACCTCCCCCTAAGGCGAACCAAAGGGTTCGGCGGACTGCCTGCCCAACTCTCGCTGGGACTCACAAGCCGAAAACACACAAGTTACAACATTCCGAATGATATTACAGCGCTCAAACACTGCGATGACCGCGAATAATGAAGAACGAAAACGAAACTGAAATTGAACAGTAACCGCCACGTCACAATCCGGCCGGATTGGAGGCAGTAGCTCAACCCCAAATTTTTTTCCAATTCCCCTACAAATCCGGCCAGCTATCCAGCCAAGAAGGGCCGGATAGCTGGCCGGATTCCACGAACAGTTTCTGCCAAAATTTTTTTTTTCTTTCCTTATCAAATGCCTCGCTCGCCCGATTGCCAACGGTTATAAGGAATACTCACCAAAGCCATAGAAGCGTAACATCTCAAATGAATATACTCAATAGATAAGGTTACACACTTATACATGTATTTACATCGAAGTTTTGAACGAATTAACTAAGTACAAGCCAAAGTATTCATACTACACAAAATACAATTAGGGTTTCGGTTGCAAAAGAGCTTCACAAAATAACATATACACTAGCTCGATCTCTTTCTTCCAAAATCATGATTTCAAAATTTGTCCCCTGTAAGGAAAACAAAGATAACGGGAAGGGGGTGAGTTTAAGCTCAATGAGGTACCAAAACAATAGCAATCAAGAATCATGAAACTTCATGTTCAATTTGTCACATATGCATATCAAATAGGGAAATAAACAAACACCTTAGATAGAAAGGATATAGGTGGCTCTCGGGAACCCAAAATTCCCATTGCAGTACTTGATCCAAACCCGTTGACTCTCTGTCAACGTATAGGGAACAATCATGTCCGTAGACCTCACTTTACACCAAATTCCGTTCACCAAAAATACCCCTTACCGGGCCCAAACACCTCAATAGAAACAGAAGTGGTAATACTCGAGTATACCGGAAATCCAGAGTTTCCAATACCTAAAAATTTCCTAGAAACAGACTACCGTGGTTCGTTATCTAATCGACCGTGCCCTTGCCGGCTCGACTCGAGTAACTGGCCACAGGATTTGAGCTCAGAGGTCACAGAATGGTCCTTGGACTCAACCCTCCAAACGAAACAGATTAAGCACAAATAACAGAGTCAATTGTACACAGTAAACAGGCATACAGATACGAGAACGAGTGTGATAAAGTACACACTCGTCTCAATCAGAATGAACAGATAGTACAGTCATTCAAATCATAGATTGCATGTACAGAAACCCAGTTTAGCAAGAAATGAGGGGAGTGGTACACTCACCAGTTCAAGTACAGATACTTCAAAAGTTTTCACCCAAAGTGGCTTCAATCGCCAAGAAACCCTAAAATAATCAAGGTAAAACAATTATGGTTCCACAGCCACACCCAAGTAAATGGAATACATACATGAAGCTCGACTACAAGTCGGGTGTCTCTCCGAATTAATTACTAGTACAAAAGAATAAAATGTGACTTTTGAGCAAAAGGATAACAATTGGTGCTAGGGTTACGAATAACCCCAAAACCCCTCATTCTACCAAAATGCAACTTCAAACTTAAAGGAACCAAATGGCCAAGAAAATTAGACAGCATTTTCCCCTAAATTTCCTTACTTTTCCATCCTACAATCGACATCAACTCATCTAAAATCAACTAAAATTTCACATACAAATCATAGGTTATAAAACACATCTAATTAGGGCCACAATACCCTTCAATTTGAGCCAATTGATAGCTCCAAAACCAGTTACAATTAAGCTCCACATCCATCTAAAATTGTTTCCTTGCTCAAGTCCAAGCCCTAGGTTACGAATATCATGTCAAGCAAAGGAAATTCTATAATTATCAAGTTCCACGCACACTTCGGCATGATAACCACAACTGAAGTTACACTTATCGGATTGAGACGAATCTTATGGCGTTTCGAAGCCAAGACATATACCTACATTTCTTATGAAGACCTCCAAAGCAAAATCATGCATTTTCATGGTTAAAAATCAAAATTTCAGAGAAAACAGAAAACTGTCCGTGAAACAAGGCTTGTGGGCAGTCAAGGGTATTTCGGTCATTTCACAAACTACAGTGTTCTGATTGAACTGAAATTTTGCAGGAAGCTAGTTAACACCATTTAATACAGCTTTTATGTTTTGACCTAAGCCTGATTCAACCTCTAACATGGACGAACATACAGTGTAAAAATAGGGCAGATTGGAAACCCTAAAACTGAAATTTATGCACCCTAGCTGAAATTTCTTTAGGCAACCAAAACTAGCATACCAAATCTTCATTTTACACAATATAAAGCTATCATTATATGACCAACCATTACTCATCACATGTGGGCAGAAAAATCTCCATAAAAACTGAAATTTAACCTAACTCTAGCTCAAACCATGAAATCTTCCACAAAACAACATTTTTAACAACTCTAATCCACTATTTAACAATTAATTGAAGTAAAGAGGAAGTTCTTGGCAAAATACCTTAAAATCCCAAGAAAAGTGATAGCTTAGTGCTTCCCTTCCCAAAACCACTCCACCAACCTCTTTAATCCTTCATAGCTAGGAGTTTTTATGGAGTACTTTGAGATGTTAATGGTTGGAACTCAAGATTTGGGCTTGGAATTGAAAAACAAGATGAAGTTTTCATCTCTTTTCTCTCCTTAATATTTCGGCCAGCTTAAGCAAAAAATGAAGATGATCTTGGTCAAATTTTGTATTTAGTAAAGGTGACGAAAGTTGGTCAAAGTCCTACTCCAATCGGGTCGCGACACTTGGCACCTTTTAGGTTTTAAACTTATCTTCTTTCTCCCAATGGTTAATCTATCTAGTTAACCACTAATTGTCTCCTAGCATCTTGTACAGTAATATTCCTTTATACAAAACTTCAATTAATTGGCAAAAATTTATCGCACTTAGAGCACTAATGGGTCCCACGTCTATAATGCATTTCAAACTTATCTTGAACTAACTTATACTAGGAAAATGATTTAAAACCTGTACTCACTTATAAAAATCTTTGAAAATTTAATATAGTAAAGTAAAATAAAGAAAATTCATGCGAAAATAAAATAAACTAGGAAAAATTTAAGGGTCCTCACACTCTCTCCCCCTTAAAGAAATTTCGTCCTCGAAATTTCCTTATCAACGGGATCTATTAAAATTTATGGTAACCAGCGGATCGTACCTTCTACGTTCTTAGACGGGTTAGGGGCCTGATGGTGCTCTAGGGAATACACCCGAGTCGGTACTTTCGATCCAATCCCTTCCCTTTTCGATTGTCCAGGGTTTGTCTTAGTTGGTTGTTGGATCCCTTTCCCTTCGCGCAGTCGAGTTGGACAGTTAGCAATCCGATGATCGGCGCTCCCACAGCGCAGGCATTTTCCCTCTTTCTTCTGACAATTTGCCTCTGTGTGATTTAGCGCTTTGCAATATCCACATGGACTACGAGTAACAGAGAACGATCCCCCCTGTGAGACCCCACTCGACACCTCCGGTTGTCGTACTCCCCCGTTTTCCTTTCCAATTTTAGGGGGTGTACTCTTATCTTTTTGTTCCGAGCTACTCCCAGGGAAGCTCCTTTTCTTGGCTTGGAAGTTTCTCACCTTTAATCTCGCATTTTCAACCCGCTGGACTTTCTCCACAGCATCACTAAAGGCACTAAGTTGGGCTACAGCCAGGTCCTACTGAATCTCAACATTTAATCCCTAGACAAAACGCCTTATCCGCCTTTGCTCAGTTACAATTAGTTCGGGTGCAAACTTAGATAACCGAGTAAATTGACTCTCATGCTCGGCTACGGTCTGAGTTCCTTGGCGAAACCGAATAAATTCATCTTCCTTCTTTTCTTGGATTAAAGGAGGGAAAAACTTGGCGTTAAATTTCCTCATGAAATTCGCCCATGTTCTCGGGGTTTGTTCTCTTTCCTATTTCGTTCGAATTACGTTCCACCAAGAACGGGCGGCCCCCTCCAACTGGAAGACAACAAAAGTGACCTGTTTCTCCTTCGTACAGTGTAAAGCTGCAAATATGTCTATCATGTTCTCCAACCACCTTTCAGCCATATCTGGATCGGCTCCTCCAAGAAATTTTGGTGGGGAGAACTTTTGAAATCTTTCGAGGGCTCTATCCTCGCCCTCTACATTGTTACCAGGGTTTCCAGGTTGAGGATTAGGGTTTTGGCCCTGGTATTCCACTACATGGGTTAGCAGATCGGTCATACGCTGGATAGCAGCGACTACTTGAGCATTCGGGTCAACCCTAGGTTCAGGATTTGGTTCAGATATTGGTTCTCGGTTACCCCTATCATTCGAGAGTTGCTTACATCCACGCCCACGACCACGTCCACTACGAGTACCCTCAATTGGTCTAATCAATATAGAGTCGAAGCGCGAATATACCATTAAAGATAATTATATGCATAAGCAAGTAATAAGAGGTATACACAGATCAAAAGCGTATATACATAACACAACTTTATCAAACAAATCAAACGGTAGCAGTCAGTCAGATACAAGCAAAAGGAAATTCCATGAAAGTATTAGGGTCATCAAAAGTCCTATATACCAACTAGGCCAAAGGTACAAAAGCAACTAACGAAAAACTTTCCCCCTCTAGGGCTCCGTTCATAATGTACGAGAATAATACAATTTATATCTTATTCAAGATTAATCATACTTAATGACACCCGAACAAATCACACGAAGTTCCATAGAATCACATTTCTGGTTCGCCCAAGTCATTTCTAACCTAGGCTGTCATCTCTTTAGTAGCCGGGTACAAGAATCTCAAATAAGTTAATTCACAACTCGAGTCTACCGGTCCCAAAAGTAAATCATCCATATTAAAGATTCCTACCCGACATGCATATCTATCTTACTCAAGTTCCATGATAAAGATTTTTACACTTATAACATGCACGGTTCTCAACTTACACCCAAGGAGAACACTTAATCCTTTAAACACATTCACCAAAATTAGGACCATAACACCACTTGGCCCAAACTCACTCCGCGCAGAGACCACGTGAAATTGCTCTGATACTAACTGTGACAGCCCCACCTCCCCCTAAGGCTAACCAAACGGTTCGGCGGACCGTCTACCCAACTCTCGCCGGGACTCACAAGCCGAAAACACACACGCTACAACATTTCGAATGATATTACAGCGCTCAAACACTGCGACAACCGCGAATAACGAAGAACGAAAATGAAATTGAAAATGAACAGTAACCGCCACGTCACAATCCGGTCGAATTCCTGGCCGGATTGGAGGCAGTAGCTCAACCCCAAATTTTTTTCCAATTCCCCTGCAAATCCGGCCAGCTATCCGGCCAAGAAATGGCCGAATACTTGGCCGGATTCCACGAATAGTTTCTGCCAAAATTCTTTTTTTCCTTTTCAAATGTTGCGCTCGCCCGATCGCCAACGGTTATAAGGAACACTCACCAAAGCCATAGAAGCGTAACATCTCAAATGAATACACTCAATAGATAAGGTTACACACTTATACATGTATTTACATCGAAATTTTGAACGAATTAACTAAGTATAAGCCAAAGTATTCATACTACACAAAATACAATTAGGGTTTCGGTTGCAAAAGAGCTTCACAAAATAACATATACACTAGCTTGACCACTTTCTTCCAAAACAATGATTTCAATGTTTGTCCCTTGTAAGGAAAACAAAGATAACAGGAAGGGGGTGAGCTTACGCTCAATGAGGTACCAAAACAATAGCAATCAAGAATCATGGAACTTCATGTTCAATTTGTCACATATGCATATCAAATAGGGAAATAAACAAACACCTTAGATAGAAAGGATACAGGTGGCTCTCGGGAGCCCAAAATTCCCATTGCAGTACTTGATCCAAACCCGTTGACTCTCCGTCAACGTATTGGGAACAATCATGTCCGTAGACCCCACTTTACACCAAATTTCGTCCACCAAACATACCCCATACCGGGCCCGAACACCTCAACAGAAACAGAAGTGGCAGTACTTGAGTATACCGGAAATCCGGAGTCTCCAATACCCAAAGATTTCCTAGAAACAGACTACCGTGGTTCGTTATCTAATCAACCATGCCCTTGCCGGCTCGACTCGAGTAACTGGCCACAGGATTTGAGCTCAGAGGTCACAGAATGGTCCTTGGACTCAACCCTCAAAACGGCAACAAATTAAGCATAGATAACAGAGTCAATTGTACACAGTAAATAGGCATACAGATATGAGAACGAGTGTGATAAAGTACACCCTCGTCTCAATCAGAATGAACAGATAGTACAGTCATTCAAATCACAGATTGCATGTACAAAAACCCAGTTTTGCAACAAATGAGGGGAGTGGTGCACTCAACAGTTCAAGTACATATATTTCAAAAGTTTTCACCCAAAGTGGCTTCAATCGCCAAGAAACCCTAAAATAACCAAGGTAAAACAATTATGGTTCCACAGCCACACCCAAGTAAATGGAATACATACATGAAGCTCGACTACAAGTCAGGTGTCTCTCCGAGTTAATTACTAGTACAAAAGAATAAAATGTAACTTTTGAGCAAAAGGATAACAATTGGTGCTAGGGTTACGAATAACCCTAAAACCCCTCATTCTACCAAAATGCAACTTCAAACTTAAAGGAACCATATGGCCTAGAAAATTGGACAGCATTGTTCCCTAAATTTTCTTACTTTTCCATCCTACAATCGACATCAACTCATCTCAAATCAACCACAATTTCACATACAAATCATAGGCTATAAAACACATCTAATTAGGGCCACAATACCCTTCAATTTGAGCCAATTGATAGCTCCAAAACCAATTACAATTAAACTCAACATTCATAAAAAATTGTTTCCTTGCTCAAGTCCAAGCCCTAGGTTACGAATATCATGTCAAGCAAAGGAAATTCTATAATTATCAAGTTCCACGCACACTTCGGCATGATAACCACAACTAAAGCTACACTTATCGGATTTAGACGAATCTTATGGCGTTTCGAAGCCAAGACATATGCCTACATTTCTTATGAAGACCTCCAAAGCAAAATCATACATTGTCGTGGTCAAAAATCAAAATTTTAGAGAAAATAGAAAACTGTCCGTGAAACAAGGCTTGTGGGCAGTCAAGGGTATTTCGGTCATTTCACAAGCTACAGTATTCCAATTGAGCTGAAATTTTGAAAAAAGCTAGTTAACACCATTTAATACAACTTTCATGTTTTGACCTAAGCCTGATTCGGCTTCTAGGATGGACGAACATACAGTGTAAAAATAGGACAGATTAGAAACCCTAAAACTGAAATTTATGCACCCTATCTGAAATTTTTTTAGGCAACGTAGAATACCAAAACTTCATTTTACACAATATAAAGCTATCATTCTATGACCAACCATTACTCATCACATGTGGGCAGAAAAATCTCCATAAAAACTGAAATTTAACCTAACTCTAGCTCAAACCATGAAATCTTCCACAAAACAACATTTTTAACAACTATAATCCACTAATGAACAATTAATTGAAGTAAAGAGGAAGTTCTTGACAAAATACCTTAAAACCCCAGGAAATGTGATAGCTTAGTGCTTCCCTTCCCAAAACCACTCCACCAACCTCTTTAATCCTTCCTAGCTAGGAATTTTTATGGAGTACTATGAGATGTTAATGGTTGGAACTCAAGATTTGGGCTTGGAATTGAAAAACAAGATGAAGTTTTCATCTCTTTTCTCTCCTCAATATTTCGGCCAGCTTAAGCAAAAAATGAAGATGATCTTGGTCGAATTTTGTATTTAGTAAAGGTGAAGGAAGTTGGTCAAAGTCCTACTCCAATCGGGTCGCGACACTTGGCACCTTTTAGGTTTTAAACTTATCTTCTTTCTCCCAATAGTTAATCTATCTAGCTAACCTCTAATTGTCTCCTAGCATCTTGTACAGTAATATTCCTTTATACAAAACTTCAATTAATCAGCAAAAATTTATCGCACTTAGCGCACTAACAGGTCCCACGTCTATAATGCATTTCAAACTCATCATGAACTAACTTATACTAGGAAAATGATTTAAAACCTATACTCACTTATAAAAATCTTTGAAAATTTAATATAGTAAAGTAAAATAAAGAAAATTCATGCGAAAATAAAAAAACTAGGGAAACTTTTCGGGTTCTCACACTCTCTCCTCCTTAAAGAAATTTCGTTCTCGAAATTTTCTTATCAACGGGATCTATTAAAATCTAAGGTAACCAGTGGATCGTACCTTCTACGTTCTCAGACGAGTCAGGGGCCTGATGGTGCTCTAGGGAATACTCCCGAGCCGGTACTTTTGATCCAGTCCCTTCCCCTTTCGACTGTCCAGGGTTAGTCTTAGTTGGTTGCTGGATCCCTTTCCCTTCGCGCAGTAGAGTTGGACAGTTAGCAATCCGATGATCGGCGCTCCCACAGCGCAGGCATTTTCCCTCTTTCTTCCAACAATTTGCCTCCGTGTGATTTAGCCCTCTGCAATATCCACATGGACTACGAGTAACAGAGACCGATCCCTCCTGTGAGACACCACTCGACACCCCCGGTTGTTGTACTTCCCCGTTTTCCTTTCCAATCTTAGGGGGTGTACTCTTATCTTCTTGTTCCGAGCTACTCCCAGGGAAGCTCCTTTTCTTGGCTTGGAAGTTTCTCACCTGTAACCTCGCATTTTCAACCTGCTGGACTTTCTCCACAACATCACTAAAGGCACAAAGTTGGGCTACAGCCAGGTCCTTCTGAATCTCAACATTTAATCCCTGGACAAAACGCCTGTGAGAACCCGTAATTTTTCCATTTTCTAGGTTTTATTATATTTCTAGGTTTTCTTATCTTCAATGGTTTGTTTTCTGCACTTTCTGTATCCGGAAAATTTTTTAGATAATTTTTTATGAGTAAATATAGTTTTTAGATGATTTTTCTAATATCGAATAGATTTTGAGAAATTAAGAGCGTATACTGGACGTGGGACCCACTAGTGCGAAAAGTTCAGAAAAATTCGGCCAACTAGATTAAGTTTTGCATACTGGAATTAATTTACCGGGTGTTAAGAGATAAGTAGAGGTTGCAATTTGAATTGATATGAGAGAGACAAGTTAGGTAGATATTTAATTAAAGGTGACAAGTGTCACCATTGGATTGGTCTTGAAGTAAGACCACTATTCTTATTCTTACCATTTGACTTAATATAGCTTAAAAATGACCAAAAATCTTCAAAAAACATCAAGAAGAAGCCGGCCCTCTCTTGCTCTCTTTCTCTCTCTCTTACTTCAAGCATAAGGAAGAAAACACTTCAATCTTGTTCCAAATCCTCAAAACCAACCATCCAACCTTGATTTTGCTCCATAAAACCACTTAAGGAAGTGTTAGTGAGTTGTTGTGTGAAGTTTTTTGGAAAGATAAGGTGACCAATAGCTCTCTCTCTCTTGTTTTAAAGGTAAGTTGTGAAGAACCACCCTCCTCTTTTAATTGATGCTTAAATCATGCTTAGTGGTTGTATAAGATGCAAATTTATGGGTTATTTGAAGTTTTATTATTTTTGGGGATTTTTCTGTTTTACTATAAGCATGATTGTGTGGCTATCTATGATGATTGGAAATGGTCTATATTGACTCTAGGAGGTGGACAAAGTGATTAATTGCAACCAATTTCTGTTTTGGAAGAAAATTGAAAAACCTAGGGTTCTTAAGGGAGCATTCTGTCCGAATTTTTAGGTCCTAGATAGAGGCCGAATTGGCCTTAGTTCAAAACATGAAAGTTGTAGGGAATGAAATTTTAGAGGTGCCTAAAAAATTTCAGGTCAATCAGAGTAGTGTAGAATGAGATAAGTCGAAATTACTATTGCTGTTCTGGTTTTACCCGAAATTGAGAAGTGCGTCTGTAATGGGTTGTTTTGGCTGGAATTGCTTCCGAATTGGTTGTTGAGGCCTTCTGATGATATTTAGCCCTTTTTCTTAGCTTTCATCTGGTTTTAGAATTTCTGGATTTGGACTTGGAGAGCCTGAGTTATGATGTTCCCGCTAGAATGCATTTTGGTGAATCTGTTTTACGTTTTTGATGTAGTATCTTGCATTTTTGACATGGTTCCACTCAAAACTGGGTTGAGTGACCTTCTACAATGTTGTATCCCTGTATTTTAGCTTCGAGATGGTGGGTCTTGCACCTTCATCCGATCATCGTAGTGCCTTTGGCACCATTACCGCAAAATGAGGACAAAAACTGTTTTGTTTCAGGGCTAAAGCTAAATCATTTCCGGATTTTTCTGGTTTCCTCTATTGTTTGTGTATGCTTAGGGAACCCTGTTTTGGTAGTATGTAGATCTTGGTTTTAGCTTCGAAATAGTATAAAGTGCGTCGAAATCCAAGTTCCGTAGTTTCCGTTATGACTAAAACAAGATTGATCGTCAGAACTGCCTTTGATCTGGACAGTTCTGACGGGTACTTTGGCACTTAATTTTCGTTCTGTTCTGAGTGGATTCAGGTCTTGACCAAAACATCAAAGTTTTAGCCTTATGTCTCAGCTTTCTAATTCCTTTGGAATTTCCTGATTTGGATTTGTGAGCTGGGAGTTATGGTCCAGTAAACATACCCTGTCCGTCACTCTAAAGTGCAAATTTCTGGAACGATTTTCCATACTTTCGACCTATTTCTGTTCAGATCCAGATTTAGGTGTCTTCATGAAAATTGTATCCCTTCCTCTTAGCTTCGTAACGGTACCTCATGTACCTTGATCCGACATTCCTAGTCTAACTTTTGATCAAAACGGTTTGAGAAGGCAGATTTGGCCATTTCCGTTTGCCGTTCCGCGCGGGCGCGTGCGCCCATTTTGCCGTTTCCGCACTTGCATGTGCCAATTTTGCCATTTTGCTTGTTTTAAGTATGTTAGTAGCCGTTTGTGATATATTGTGACACAATCTTCAATTTCAGACGTTGGTGAGCTAGGTGGAGCCGGTGGGGCCTACTAGCTACTCCTCGCGGCACGAATTTCGTACTTTTGCTCTTTTGTTCGTTGTGTAAGTATTCAGGCCGCTCTTATGTGTTAGTTTCTTATGTGTTTCGATATGTATGAAAAGGGTACCTAGGCGAGGGTGTACTTTATCGCACTCGACCTAAACCCTAATTTGCGTACACATTTGTACATGACATATGTATATGAATCATTTTGAAACTAAACCCCTTGAGCTTGTGGCTCGGGGTGACTTTTGAATAAATTTTGAATAAATTTTGTGAAGTTTGTGAGTTTGGGGCTCGATCTCATGACCTAGATGGACTATTCGAGCCGGTTAGGGCTTGGTCGAAGTTAGTCCAACCTGGTTTGATGTCACCAAGTTTGTTAATCCGGTTCACCGATTATGTGGACCAAGTTTGTGACCCGAGCTTGTGAACCAAGCTCAATTTCGTTCGCTCGAGCAAGTTTGTGAGGTGCCTGGCCAGAGAGAGTGATAAGGTGTACGGTGGGTGTACAAGTGAAGTTCTACGGACCTTATTTATGGTCGACGGAGTGTCGACAGGAGATCACGCATGGCAAATGACTTGGCTTTGGAGCCACTTGTATCCTTATTATGTGATGACTTTTCTGCTTTTGCTTTACTCTTACTGTGCAATTGTTAATACGTGGAATTTACGCTTTTGCCCCTGTTTACTTACTAAGCATATAGCTTACCCCTTTCCTTTTGTTTTCCTTAGCAGGGGCCGACGCGGGGACTTTTGTCACACACATTAGTATAGTTAGGTTTGATTGTAACAGTCGGACAGTTGGGATGTTTGTTTTGTTTTGGTGGTTTGTATAAGAACCCTCCATAGGGTCTACCTTCTGCTGGTTGTTATTTTAATGTATTAGAGTGATTTGACTCGATACTTTTGAAGATGTAAATAGAACTCTTTTGGCGTTAGATATATTGTGAATAGTATGCTTGTGGGTTTATCTAATTTTATTGTTTTGAAATTTTGAGTCCCGGCGAGAGTTGGGCAGGCGGCCCGCCGAACCCTCTGGTTCGCCTTAGGGGGAGGTGGGGCCGTCACAACGCCTTATCCTCCTTTGCTCAGTTACAATTAGTTCGAGTGCAAACTTAGATAACCGAATAAATTGACTCTCATACTCGGCTACGGTCTGAGTTCCTTGGCGAAGCCGAATAAATTCATCTTCCTTCTTTTCTTGGATTAAAGGAGGGAAAAACTTGGCGTTAAATTTTCTCATGAAATTCGCCCACGACCTCGGGGTTTGTTCTCTTTCCCATTTCGTTCGAATTACGTTCCACCAAGAACGGGCGGCCCCTTCCAACTAGAAGACAACAAAAGTGACATGTCTCACCTCCGTATAGTGTAAAGCCGCAAACATGTCTATCATTTTCTCCAACCACCTTTCAGCCACATCTGGATCGGATCCTCCAAGAAATTTTGGTGGGGAGAACTTTTGAAACCTTTCGAGGGCTCTATCCTCGCCCTCTACATTGTTACCAGGGTTTCCAGGTTGAGGATTAGGGTTTTGGCCCTGGTGTTCCACTACATGGGCTAGCAGATCGGTCATATGCTGGATAGCAGCGGCTACTTGAGCATTCGGGTCAAGCCTAGGTTCAGGATTTGGTTCAGATATTGGTTCTCGGTTACCCCTTTCATTCGAGAGTTGCTTACGTCCACGCCCACGACCACGTCCACTACGAGTACCCTCAATTCGTCTAATCAATCTAGGGTCGAAGCGTGAATATACCATTCAAGATAATTATATGCATAAGCAAGTAATAAGAGGTATACACAGATCAAAAGTATATATATATAACACAACTTTATCAAACAAATCAAACGGTAGCAGTCAGTCAGATACAAGCAAAAGGAAATTCCTTGAAAGTATCAGGGTCATCAAAGTCCTATATACCAACTAGGCCAAAGATACAAAAGCAACCAACGAAAAACTTTCCCCCTCTAGGGTTCCGTCCATAATCTACGAGAATAATACAATTTATATCTTATTCAAGATTAATCATACTTAATGACACCCGAACAAATCACACGAAGTTCCATAGAATCACATTTCTAGTTCGCCCAAGTCCCTTCTAACCTAGGCTGTCATCTCTTTAGTAGCCGGGTACAAGAATCTCAAATAAGATAATTCACAACTCGAGCCGGCCGGTCCCAAGAGTAAATCATCCATATTAAAGATTCCGACCCGACATACATATCTATCTTCCTCAAGTTCCATGATAAAGATTTTTACACTTATAACATGCATGGTTCACAACTTACACCCAAGGAGAACACTTAATCATTTAAACACATTCACCAAAATTAGGACCAAAACACCACTTGGCCCAAGCTCACTCCGCGCAGAGACCACGCGAAGCAACTTTGATACCAACTGTGACAGCCCCACCTCCCCCTAAGGCGAACCAAAGGGTTCGACGGACCGCCTGCCCAGCTCTCGCCGGGACTTACAAGCCGAAAACACACAAGCTACAACATTCTGAATGATATTACAGCATTCAAACACTGCGACGACCGCAAATAATGAAGAACGAAAATGTAATTGAAAATGAACAGTAACCGCCACGTCACAATCCGGTCGAATTCCTGGCCAGATTGGAGGCAGTAGCTCAAGCCCAAATTTTTTTCCAATTCCCCTGCAAATCTGGCCAAGAAATGGCCGAATACTTGGCCGGATTTCACGAACAGTTTCTGCCAAAATTTTTTTTTTCCTTTTCAAATGCCGCGCTCGCCCGATCACCAACGGTTATAAGAAACACTCACCAAAGCCATAGAAGCGTAACATCTCAAATGAATACACTCAATAGATAAGATTACACACTTATACATGTATTTCAATCGAAGTTTTGAACGAATTAACTAAGTACAAGCCAAAGTATTCATACTACACAAAATACAATTAGGGTTTCGGCTGCAAAAGAGCTTCACAAAATAACATATACACTAGCTCGACCTCTTTCTTCCAAAACCATGATTTCAAAGTTTGTCCCTTATAAGGAAAACAAAGATAACGGGAAGGGGGTGAGCTTACGCTTAATGAGGTACCAAAACAATAGCAATCAAGAATCATGGAACTTCATGTTCAATTTGTCACATATGCATATGACATAGGGAAATAAACAAATACCTTAGATAGAAAGGATACAGGTGGCTCTCGGGAGCCCAAAATTTCCATTGCAGTGCTTGATCCAAACCCGTTGACTCTCCGTCAACGTATAGGGAACAATCATGTCCGTAGACCCCACTTTACACCAAATTTCGTCCACCAAACATACCCCTTACAGGGTCCGAACACCTCGACAAAAACAGAAGTGGTAATACTCGAGTATATCAGAAATCCGGAGTCTCCAATATCCAAAGATTTCCTAGAAACAGACTACCGTGGTTCGTTATCTAATCGACCAGACCCTTGCTGGCTTGACTCGAATAACTAGCCACAGGATTTGCGCTCAGAGGTCACACAATGGTCGTTGGACTCAACCCTTCAAAAGACAACAGATTAAGCACAGATGACAGAGTCAATTGTACACAGTAAATTGGCATACAGATACGAGAACGAGTGTGATAAAATACACGCTCGTCTCAATCAGAATGAACAGATAGTACAGTCATTCAAATCATAGATTACATGTACAGAAACCCAGTTTAGCAACAAATGAGGGGAGTGGTACACTCACCAGTGCAAGTACAGATACTTCAAAAGTTTTCACCCAAAGTGGCTTCAATCGCCAAGAAACCCTAAAATAACCAAGGTAAAACAATTATGGTTCCACAACCACACCCAAGTAAATGGAATACATACATGAAGCTCGACTACAAGTCGGGTGTCTCTCCGAGTTAATTACTAGTACAAAAGAATAAAATGTGACTTTTGAGCAAAAGGATAACAATGGGTGCTAGGGTTACGAACAACCCCAAAACCCCTCATTCTACCAAAATGCAACTTCAAACTTAAAGGAACCAAATGGCCTAGAAAATTGGACAGCATTTTCCCCTAAATTTCCTTACTTTTCCATCCTACAATCGACATCAACTCATCTCAAATCAACCACAATTTCACGTACAAATCATAGGTTGTAAAACACATCTAATTAGGGCCACAATACCCTTCAATTTGAGCCAATTGATAGCTCCAAAACCAATTACAATTAAGCTCCACATCCATAAAAAATTGTTTCCTTGCTCAAGTCCAAGCCCTAGCTTACGAATATCATGTCAAGTTAAGGAAATTCTATAATTATCAAGTTCCACGCACACTTCGGCATGATAACCACAACTAAAGTTACACTTATTGGATTGAGACGAATCTTATGGCATTTCGAAGCCAAGACATATACCTACATTTCTTATGAAGACCTCCAAAGCAAAATCATGCATTTTCATGGTCAAAAATCAAAATTTCAGAGAAAACAGAAAACTGTCCGTGAAACAAGGCTTGTGGGCAGTCAAGGGTATTTCGGTCATTTCACAGATACAGTGTTCAGATTGAGGTGAAATTTTTTAGGAAACTAGTTAACATCATTTAATACAACTTTCATATTTTGACCTAAGCCTGATTCGGCCTCTAACATGGACGAACATACAGTGTAAAAACAGGGCAGATTGGAAACCCTAAAACTGAAATTTATGCACCCTAGCTGAAATTTCTTTAGGCAACCAAAACTAGCATACCAAAGCTTCATTTTACACAATATAAAGCTATCATTCTATGACCAACCATTACTCATCACATGTGGGCAGAAAAATCTCCATAAAAACTGAAATTTAACCTAACTCTAGCTCAAACCATGAAATCTTCCACAAAACAACATTTTTAACAACTATAATCCACTAATTAACAATTAATTGAAGTAAAGGGGAAGTTCTTCGCAAAATACCTTAAAACCCCAAGAAAAGTGATAGCTTAGTGCTTCCCTTCCCAAAACCACTCCACCAACCTCTTTAATCCTTCCTAGCTAGGAGTTTTTATGGAGTACTTTGAGATGTTAATGGTTGGAACTCAAGATTTGGGCTTGGAATTGAAAAACAAGATGAAGTTTTCATCTCTTTTCTCTCCTCAATATTTCGGCCAGCTTAAGCAATAAATGAAGATGATGTTGGTCGAATTTTGTAGTTAGTAAAGGTGAAGAAAGTTGTCAAAGTCCTACTCCAATCGGGTCGCGACGCTTGGCACCTTTTAGGTTTTAAACTTATTTATTTTCTCCCAATGGTTAATCTATCTAGCTAACCTCTAATTGTCTCCTAGCATCTTGTACAGTAATATTCCTTTTTACAAAACTTCAGTTAATCGGCAAAAATTTATCGCACTTAGCGCACTAACGGGTCCCACGTCTGTAATGCACTTCAAACTTATCATGAACTAACTTATACTAGAAAAATGATTTAAAACCTATACTCACTTATAAAAATCTTTGAAAATTTAATAGAGTAAAGTAAAATAAAGAAAATTCATGCGAAAATAAAATAAAATAAAATAAAATAAACTAGGAAAAATTTACGGGTCCTCACAAGGAGCATTGATAGATCTTTTTGGTTGAGAAGATAAGCACATAATGTAGTCACAAATTTGTTTTTACTTCTCCAACTCAAATTTGGCTGGTTCGAGTCGGAATTCTTGCAGACAAATTGGTCAAAAATGTTGTGTGAATTGAATGCAAGTTGCAGAGCAAATTGCAGCTGCGATTCGGGGATCTGCAAGGTGGATCCACGACCTACACCTCGCGGATTTGCCTCATGAATCTTCTTTGTGCTCAGTTTTGCACATTCAGTTAAAAACTCAACTTTATTCTGTTTTTGGTCCAATTTCAACTGCAATTTTCTTGATGATTGACACCAAATTAGCTCTTTCTCAAAACATGAAAGTTATAACTCTATGAGTTAACTTTCTAATGCACTAATCATTTCATTTGGATCTCTGTAAGCGGAAAAATGATCAAAATACCCTTGACTGGTAAATGTACTATTTCAGCTTTTGACATAAATTTTGACTTTTTGGATCTCTGTATTTTGACTTTTTGACCAGGAAACTCAAAGAATTGGATTTCAATATCTGCACATGAATTGTAGAGCTATGTCTTAGTTTCAAAATGGTTTAAGAATCGCCTCAATCAGATACTCGTAGCCCAAAATACCAAAGTGTGTCAAAGGTGTGAAACTCCTTTTGACTTTTTTTTTTGGCCACAAAATGTGCTTTTTTTTTTTTTTATTAAGAAGACCAAATTACACTGATGTAGCGAAAAGTAGAACCCAGGGTTCTACTCTCTCACAATTTGTGTTCGAACAAAAGGAATTTCCCTACTATCTAGAAGTATAGTAGCTCTAACATCCCTCGGAAGCTGTTGGAAGACCAAACTTCTTTGACTTGAATCTCTTCCTATGATACCAAAACCTACAAAACAACACAATTTTGCATATCATCCCACACTTTTGCATGTTTTGGTTAAGAAATACTACTTTTATAAAAAGTAACTTATAAAGGAATTCAATTCTTCCATTTTAACTTAAAACAAACCAAAAACATAATTTAAAACCTAACTAAAAATAGGTAAAATAATGGCTAATCAAACTCCCCCACACTTGAACTATTGCTTGTCCTCAAGCAATTAAGAACTACCGACCGTCACAATAGTTCAAATATATTCCTTTGTGCTCATATATCTTTCAAATTCAATTCCTCAATAACAAGGTAAACCTCCATTATACAACCATTCATTCGACCACAAATACTCATATTACCAAGTAAAGGAGTGATAATTATATCAAGAATTAAGACTTATCAACTCATTTCCTCTCCTCAATTCAATTTCACTCTTAACAACTCATATGGTCAAGTCAAAGCATACAAATTCCATGATAATCTTTATTATTAAAAAAGAGAGATTTATTTAATCCATAACAAATAGTTTCCTCAAGTAGTGAAAATATCTTTTGATGCGAAAATCGACATTGGTAGATAAACACCCCAGTTACATAATTTCATCACTAACTA
The DNA here is from genome assembly GCF_003713205.1 of Coffea eugenioides. Classification (NCBI taxonomy): domain Eukaryota; kingdom Viridiplantae; phylum Streptophyta; class Magnoliopsida; order Gentianales; family Rubiaceae; genus Coffea; species Coffea eugenioides. The sequence goes on along the minus strand of NC_040044.1, from coordinate 17,606,228 downwards.
GAATTGCTTTGCATACTCATAATTCAAGAGTCATTTTACATGAAAGTCGATATTTATAGATGAATACTCCTGGTTACTAAGATTTAAGAATCATTAGAGTAAATACTTATTTAATAATTTTTTTCTTTTTTTTCTTTATTTAAGAGCTTCCCTAATATAGAATGATCATAGCAAAGTAATGCCAATATTGACCATATTCATCATTCAAAATATGAAATTTAATTAAAATAAAAAACTTATCAAGCATGCAAAATTCAAGACATAATTGCTTCCACTTTACAAGATATACTTTTTTTTTTGTTTTATGCAAAATTTATTTTTTTTTTCATACCAGAAACGAGTACATCAAAAAGAGCATCAAAAAGAGCAAGCTACAAGATCCTTCTCCAAAAGCTTGGAAAGCCTAACCTATCCATCCGTATATCACCGCGAGCCATAGGGGGTAGCTCTACAAAGGAATCAAACAATGCATCACTTCCCCGGGTCGCACCCATCTTGGCTAGCCTGTCTGATGGTTTATTTGCCTCTCTAAAGCAATGTGTTATTGACTGAAACAAACTCTGAAACCGCAATAGATCATCCAACTCCACCTGCAAACGCCAAGGGCACGCATAATCCCCTGATATGATCTAAACCAGAGTTAGGGAGTCCACCTCCAGGTGCAGATTCATATAGCCCTGCACTACACACTATTTTACCCTATACACCAAGGCCTGTAACTCGGCGTGCAGGCTAGTGATGACACCAAAGAAACAGGAAAAGCCGAAGAGAAATCCCTCCTGGGAGTCCCGCAACAGCCCTCCCCCTCCACTCATCCCTGGATTGCCAAGCGAACACCCGTCCGTATTAACCTTATAACCTGCTGACAGGACCACCCACTTTACAGGCCTAATGATCATCCGTTTTGGTCGACCTTCCAAGTCGGCGTGCAAGCTCCCCCAAGAGCCATGGGCCCATGATAGAGAAGAAAATTATAAGTGCAACAGATCCCTGATCCGAGACAAGGTCCGTGCTACCACCACTCCCCCATCTGACCACCCCCTTGCATTAAAGCACTAGTTCTTGCTCTCCACAATTCCCAGCATATTAGAGAAGGCAAGAGGCGATAGACAAATGCAAAATACCGATGCGGAGCAGGTTGTATCCACCACGCGATTGCCATATGGCGAGCCGAGCTGATACGAGAAGACCTTCCTTCCTGAATTTCGAACACCTTCCACACTTGTCGGGCAGCTTCCCCTGTGCAAAACATATGGTTCAATCGTTCCTCCTGGGGATCGATGCAGCAGCAGCAACGAGAAGGACCTTGGACTCCAAAGCGTCGTAATTGCTCAAGTAGGGGCAGCCTATCTGAAACTAGGCGAAACATGAAAAAAGAGATTGTTATTGGCAAGGACCTGTGCCAAATGCAAGCGGCGCCGAGAGACCTATTAGAATGAGAGCGAACAAGCGACAGAGCTGAGGCAATCGAGAACTCCCCATTGGGAGTTAACATGCACACCATCCTATCCTCCCCTTGAAGTGTTGGAGGCGTGATCGCTGTCACTAGCCAAACCAACTCCGGCTGCAGAGCTTGGGAGAGTAACCGGACATTCCATTCCCCTCCATTAACAAAATCCGCTACCCGCTAGTTCTGGAAGACCTCCACTCGGTGACACAGTGGGCCGGACCCTATCCAGTTATCATGCCAGAAGTCCATTGTGTGACGCCCCGAAAAAAAATGAGTTTGAGAACCCGGAAATTTTTTACTTTTCTAGGGTTTATTTGTTTAACGCCCGCTTTTCTACATTTTCTTGATTAGAAAAAATTCCCCAGATAAAGTTTATGAGCAAATATCGTTTTCAAATGATTTTTCTAGTATTGGAGAGTTTTTGAGAAATTAAGAATAGATAATGGACGTGGGACCTACTAGTGTGAAAAGTTCAGAAAAATTCGGCCAATAAGGTTAAGTTTCGGATACTGTGTAAAATTTATCGGGTGTTAAGAGATAAGTAGAGTGTGTGAATGATTGATATGAGAGAGAAAAGAAAGGATAGGAATGCATTAATGAAGTGCCACGTGTCACTTGGTGATTGGTTTTGACGTAAGAACACTATTCACCTTTTTTTGACTTTTGACCAAAATTGGTTAAATATCTAAAAATTTCACAAAAAATCACCATTTTCTTTCACCTTGTGGCCGGCCCTCTCTCTTGCCAAGAAGGAAGAAAACTTCTTCAATCTTCAAGCTTTCCACTAGCTCAAATCATCCAAATCAATCACACAAACTAGTTTCCACTCCATACAATCTTTCCATTTAGTGTTAGTGGTGAGTTTGGTGAAGTTTTTGGAAGAGCTAAGGTGGTCTACAACTCCTCTTCTCTTGTTTACTAGGTAAGTGATGATTACATTTCCTCTTACACCTAATGATGTTTAATTTGTGCCTAATGGTGGCTATAGTGTTGGAAATTGTGGTTTATTTCTTGGTTTGGAATGAATTGGTGAAGTTTTTATTTTTTTGAGGAATTTTCTGGTTTAATGTGATCATGGTCTTGTGGATGTTTATGATGGTTGGTAATAAGGGGTTATGACTCTAGTGGATGTGTATGGTAGGAAATTACAACCAATTTTGGGTTTGGATTGAATTGTGAAAAGTTAGGGTTTCATAACCCCCTTTTCTGTCCGGTTTTGGATCATATGGTTAGAGGCCGAATTGGCCTTTTATTAAAACATGAAAGTTGTAGGTATTGATGTTTTTGAGATGCCTGTAAAATTTCAGGTCTTTTGGAGTAGTGTAGAGTGAGATATGTCAATTTTACTGTTGCTGATCTGGGTGATCAGAATGTGCGAACTGCGCTTGTAATCGTCTGTTTTGACTGGAATTTCTTTGGATTTGGATGTTTATTTCTTCTGATGAAATGTAGCTTGATGTCTTAGCTACCGCATGCCTTTGGAATCAATGCATTTGGACCTGTATAGACTGAGTTGGACTAATTACAGCATAGTGTGATTTGTAAACCTGCAATTACGGTTCTGGTTTGTTATTTGGCATATTTGACTTAGTTGTGCTGGGATTTGGACTGAGTGGCCTTCTACATTGTTGTAGCCCTGTCTTTTAGCTTCGAAACGGTGGATCTTGCACCTTCATCCGACCATCGTAGTGCTTTTGGTACCATTACCGCAAAATGACGTCAAAACTGTTTTTCTGGTTTTGAGCTTAACTTTCATTTCCAAACTTTTCCCTAGCTGGACTTGTACTAGTACTACTTGTTGAATGGCTATTGGATGAACTTGTTGTTGTGTGTGTACCTTTGGGACTGATTTGAGGAAGTAATGAAGCCATGATGGCTGGAAAAGTTAATAAATTCAGGGGAAGTGCTGTCCGAACTTTGAAGGAACTCGTTTGCGTTGAGTTTGTGATATAAGACTTGGATTTGAGCAAGGCAATGTTATATGATGGATGATTTCTGAGCCATTGAGGTGAGTGACCTCAAACTGTTTCCAAATTTACTTTTGAACCGCTTTCCTGCATTATCTACTTTTGAACTGTTTTCAAAGTTACTTTTGGAACTGTTTTCTTACATATCATGTGTGCTTGCATATTAGTGTCTTGTTATTATTGATTTTGCTTTCAATGATTGTTAAAACGAGTTTTCTAGGCGAGTGTGTACTTTATCGCACTCGACCTTAATAAATATGAAATTTTCAATGATTAGTGATTAAATGCTACTTGCGCATGAATGTAAGCCTTTTGGGCTGAACTGGCCATTGCCCCTTGTTACCGGTCGTCTCGAGCCAGAAGCGGACTCGGTCGAGCGACTAGGAACTTGGGTGAACGTTTCGGTATACTCGAGTATTACCTTGTAGGTTGGTGGAGCCTGGCCAAAAGCCAGGGACGGGGTGAATGAATGCACGAATGAAACCAAAAATGCAATGAAATGACAGGAGAACGAATGTATCCTTTGCACGAATGTTACTATCTCTTTCCATTGTACATGTTTCTTGAATTATTGATACCCATATTGAATGTTTTGTAAACTTTGTAATTGTTTCTAGACTTATCCTTTGATTTACGACATCACTGAAATGAACCATTGTTAAACAGATTTGATTACTGATTTTACTGGTTACTCGCTGAGCTTCTAGCTCACCCCAAAAATGTTTTATTCCCCTCCACAGGGCTCAAGGCGAAGGAAGGGCTTGTAGTGTTTATTCATGGATTAGCTCATGTATGGATTGAACATGGATTTCCTTTTGTGTAATCAGTCATATTGGGATTGTATTGAACGTTTAGAACGTTTAGAATTGATTGGATGTGTAATAGACTAGTTTTGGACTTCCTCCTGTATACTAATTGTGATCAAGGATCAGAGTGGCGCTGCGGAAGCGTGGACGCTTCGCTTTTGATATGTAAAGTTTGGGAACCTTGGATGTATATTTGATATTTATATCTTGAAATTCAATTGAGAACTGTAGTGATCGACTGAGTCCCGGCGAGAGCCGGGCAGGCAGCCCGTTGACCCCTCTGGTTCGCCTTAGGGGAAAATGGGGCCGTGACACATTGTCCCTGACCGAACAATCCAACCGATGTTGTCATCCACTAAACCCTAGACTGCACACATCCGTCTCCAAGTGTACGAACTCCCTATCCTCTCCTCCGCCAGGCAAGGGTGCTGACCTCTACAATACTTGGCCGCAAGAAAGGCGGCCCAAAGAGAGCGACCCTATCTGAAACTCTACCATAGCTTCATGGAGAATGCTAGAAAAACCTCAGTTGGCCGCCGGAGGCCTAACCCCCCTTCGCTATATGGCCGACATAGGTCTGCCCATTTCATCCAATGAAACCGCGGGCCAAACTCTGACGCACCCCACAGAAACACAACCATAACTCTCTCCATCTCCCGCAAGACTCCCTTGGGAGGCGACGCTACCGCCAATAAGTGAATTGGCAGAGAGGATAGAACGTGCTTGAGAAGCACCACTCTTCCCCCTGGCGACAAAATTCGCTGCTTCCAAGATAAGATTCAGTTGACAATGCCCTTGCAAATCTCTCCAAAGTACTCCTTCTTTCGTCGACCAATGAATAACGGGCAACCCAGGTATCTGATCGGAAAGCCCCTCCTCTGAAATCCAGTTAAATGCCTGATAATTCTACAGCGGTGCGGGGAGAGCTGGGGATGCACTAGAAAATAGCTCTTTTGCTTATTAATCTTCTGACCCGAGACTGCACAATAATCTTCTAGGACCCTCACTAAGAGACTCAAAGAAAACTTCAACCCGCTGGTGAAAATGACCACGTCATCGGCAAAAGACAAATGTGTGACAATCGGGCAGCCAATGGGAACCTTATATGGGTGAAATTGGGGCTGCTCAACCAAAGCGTTCGAAGCCCTAGAGAGGGCTTCAGCCCCAATGACAAACAAGGCTGGAGATAATGGGTCGCCCTGCCTCAACCCACGCGTGGATCGGAAGAACCCCTGCGGCACCCCATTGATCAGTACCGAGAACCAAACGTTGGAAACCAGCCGCCAAACAACATCGATCCATGTCTCAGAAAATCCGAACCGCCGCAACACCTGCAAAAGAAAGCACCATGACACTCTATCATAGGCTTTCATCATGTCCAGCTTAATTACCACATTTCCCTCGCGGGACGGCTTCCCGATATCCGACACCAACTCTTGCGCCAGCAAAAAGTTGTCCGCGATCTGTCGCCCCTTGACAAAACCACTCTGTTGGGCGGAGACGAGCCTGGTACAAGATATACTTTCTTCATAGCAAAAATCTTGGTCATATAGTAGTTATTTTCAAGTCAAATAAGAAATAAGATTCTCAAGACACATCAATTTCAGTTCAAATGGAGAATTGACTACTAATGGTTACGAAACTTTTTTTAAAATTGACAAAATTTGAAAAAATTTGAACCATTTTCACACTTAAGAAGGGATTGAACCATTTTTCACAATTAAGAAGGTAATAAACCTCCCTCCCACACTTAAAGTGCACATTATCCTCAATGTGTGAAAAGGAAAAGTAAGAAGAAAAGAAATACTTATTCTATAGTGACTTGACCTCTTGCTTGCAACCTTCCATGACTTCATCTTTCTTGAATTGCAACCATTCCCTACATAAATGAAAGTTAAGGAGTACAAAAGTTCCTTATAATAACCATTAGTAATTAGTAATAGAGTTCTATCATGGAAAATGGTAAACAAACTAATTGAAGGTTCAAATGATGCAAAAGTTACAAACTTGAAGTGTGGCTAAGAAGGGAAAGGAAAGGAGAAAGGAGGAAAAATTATTTTTTTAGAAAGAACTCCTCAGGATCCGCGTGGTACCAAGGATCCGCAAGGCTCACGAATCTCTGGGTTTCTACAATTAAAGTACAGAAAACTGCACTTTTTCATTGTTTCATTCATTTCCAACCTCTGCAGAAACATGATTCCGACCATTTTTTGTGAAATGTAACGCCTCAAACAAGTTTCAAATGGTCTAAACATCCAATCTAACCCTTCATAATGAATCAAAAACATCTAAAATGCAAAATAAGGGATTGAGTTCTTCATTTTTCTTATTTCTTGCTAACCTTCAAAAAGTAACTTTTGCCTTAACTTTTGAAACCTATAAAAGAGACATAACAAACACAACTTAATACTTCTAATTAACATTAAAACACACTAAAACAAAAGAAATGACTTAAAACATTGGGTTGCCTCCCAATTAGCGCTTTTGTTTATAGTTGTTGGCTTGACTCAAAAGTGTTTCTTCTTGAACTTCACTTTGGAAGGGAAAAGGAACTAGTTTCTTCCCAAGAACTAAAACTTCTCTTTCAATTCATCATGTTTTGAGTTTGCCCTATCTCCAAATCATCCTCATCATTAAACAAAGAAGAGTTAGCATGATCACAATATGTATGAGCATTTCTTGAAAAATATTTTAAACAATCCCAAAGTCTACTTGATTTCTTGCCTTATCCACTTGAACTTTAGGATTAAGGATTTTTTTCCTTTATTCTTCATATTAGGCATGTTATAAGTATGAGAATCAAGAGTTTAAATATGATAACTTTCTTTATGCCACTCTTGTATAACATTAAGCTATTTAGATTTAAAAACTTTTTCATGCCATAAATCAAGATCCTTACTTTCATTAAAATTGAAGGTTAACTCTTCACTATTTGCTCTAAATATTAAATTACACCTTCTTGAACATCAATTAAAGTTCCAGCGGTGGTTAAGAAACGTCTACCTAAAATAATAGGTAAATGCATGTTTCTTCCATATCAAACACAATAAAGTCAATCGGTATAAAAAATGATTTCACTTTCATTTTAATGATGACATTTTCAATTATACCAATCGAACGCTTTATGGATCTATACACCAATTGAAGAGTAACATTTATATTCTTCATCTCCCTCAAATCAATCTTTCTTGCAATAGAGAGTAGCATCAATGATACACTTGCACCTAAATCATATAAAGTATTAGTGAAATTCAAATGTCCAATAGTACAAAATATAGTGAAACTCCCTAGATCTTTAAGTTTTGTTGGAAGTTTGTTTTGAATGCATGCTGAACATTCCTCCGTTAATGCTATTGTCACATGATTTTCAATTTTCCTCTTTCTTGACGTAATATCCTTCAAGAAACGAGCATAAGAGGGAATTTGTAAATAACATCAACTAATTCTAATTTGGTTAAACTTTTGAACAAATTTCTCAAATTCCTTCTCCTTATTGCTTTGCTTCATCTTATCGGAAAAATGAATGGAGTTAGTAGCATTCTTATGAGAAATATGAGAAGAAAACATATCAAATTCATTTTGAACATAATGTTTTTCACCTTCTTGTTCATTTTTACCCTCATTTTTATCATTTTTTTAATTTTTACCAAGGTGATTATCCTCTACTTGTTTACCACTTCTAAGAGTGATTGCATTCACATGTTCTCTAAGATTTACCTCCGTTTTACTTGAAATTCACCCAATTGTCTCAAATTGATACAATTATCAATAGTACCTAATTGGCCTTGCATATCTCTAATTACAGTCATCATGTTATTCATGCTTATTTTAATATCATCAAATATTTATTTTATTTCATGAACATATTTTTCAAAATTGGCCTTTAAAGTTGAAACACATGATTCAAGTGGCTTTGTTTTAAAATCTGATGGATTGATAGATTTTTATGCATGTGATTCTCCACCCTAAATGAGGATGATTTTTTCAACTGGAGTTGTAAGTGTTTGAAAAAGGATTATTTTGAGGTGGCCGATTATGGTTGTTAACATTATAAACTTGCTCCACATGAAAACAATTAGCACTATCATGATTACTACCACATGTTGAATAATAAACTACACTTACATGAGAATTCGAATCACCTCCCCCTTGTTTATTTAACAACATCTCAATATTATCCATATGAGAATTAAACATGTTTTTTTATTTAGCACTTAAAAAGTTGAAATTATCAATTTCATATAAACCGGCCGATGTTCTTGAATTATTTCTTTCATTTGCCCATTGATGATTGTTAGAAGCCATTTCCTCTATCAAAACTCAACCATCATCAGTTGATTTTTTCATTAAAATTCCACTAGCGGTGACATTTGTGTTGATCTTGGTTGGGTAGTTGAATCCATTATAGAAAGTTTGAACAACCAACCAATTAGGGAGGCTGTGAGAACCCTCACTTAAAAATATAATTTCTCCTAAACTACTTGCATTACCCAAAGACTAAATCACTTATAACATGTCCTTGCATTGCATTCTACATGTATTATAACATTTCCCTTGCATTGCATTTCATTACCTTTTACTTGAATTAAAACATTTCCCTAACTTGGTATTATTTTATTTCACCACATACTCTATGACCAAATATCCTTTTTATTGTGGTTGAGACTTTATATGATAGTTTAGGGGTGTTAGTAAGACATTGGAAACATTTGGAGGATAGAAACATAATTTGGCAAAGTTTAGAGGGAGAATGGCCAAGATTGACACAAGTGGCAAAACCCTAGCCATTCAACCTTTTTGACCAAAGTATTAGAGGAAATTTAAACCAAACTTAGCTCCATTTTTCTCCTCTATGGCCGGCCACTTTGAAGCTTCCAAGGGAAGAGAGAAACTCCATTTTTCTTGCTTTCTAACCCTAGCTTGATCTTGAGCAAAAAATCAAAAGTGAAGGACTTGAGTTAGTGGAGTGAACAACTTTCAACCCTAGTGTGTGATTCAAACTTGGAGCCTTAGTTTTGGTGGTTTGTTTTGGTGATTCAAGCTTCATATAAGAGAGGTATATGATCCTTAACTCTTAGTTTTATGGTGTTATATCAAGTGTTTAAAGCTTTGATAGCAAACTAGGAGTTGTATGGATGATAGTTGTGGTTAAATTTCTTGAACTAAACAAGTGGTAGTAGGGTTGGTTGGTTAGCATGCCATGTGTTTGATTAATTGTTTAACCTTTGTTTATGGTTTTCTTGATGTATTAACATGTTTTGAATCCTTTTCAAGTTAGGGATAACTCTTGGATTGTTGTTTGAGTTAGTCTTAATGAAAGGATGGAAGTTGGAGTTGCATGTGAACTAGTGGACTGTTTTGTTTCTCTTGGCTGATCGGCTTTGAAGTGGGAGGTTTCTCCTTGATTTTGTGACTCATTTGCACCTTAATTAAGCCTAGGAAACTTGGCTAAACATTGGTTAAGTTTATGTGTGAGTTGAGATGGAAATGAAGCAAGTAAAGTGGTGGTTTTTGGGCAAGTAGTGGACTGTTTTGGTTCTTTTTGTTAGATAGACTGTTTTGGTTCACTTGATCATTATGTGTGTTGTATTTTGAGCTCCAATGGTGCTAGATAATTTGATCCCCTGTATATAAAAACTAGGAGATTGAATTGGGTGAATTTGAGCTAAAACAAATGAAGTTGGCAAGAAGAAATAGAGTGACTTTGTTAGGGCTCCAAGCTGATCAGAACTAAAAAATCAGCCGACTTCCCCGAATCACTGGTATTGATAGGAGAGGAACTAGAGTTTGAATTTTATACCGTTGGAAAGCCCTTCGAGTGTAGTTTCCAATGCCATTAACAGCACATGATTTCAACTTTCTTACAGTGAGATATGACCGTTTTCCTGAAACTGCGCGGGCGCGACTGTTTTACCCGTGAAGACTACTTTGAACTTGAATGAGATTTTTTTTTTGCTCAACTTTCTTGCACTTATCAAACTTGTTTTCTTATGACCTTTTACTGCATTTGGGCCTAACTTACATGTTGAATTGAGTAGATTTAACCACTTACTTGGTCACCTAATGAGCTTACATTTGAGTTGGAAATGAACCTAGACTGTTAACGATTTCACTCGTTGCCCTAGGATTGGGAAACGGAGGTGAACGTAACAAGGAACTTGACGTTTGAACTCTGCATTTGCTTGACAGGTGAGTGTTCTATTGCCTATTAACTGTCTATGTGAAATATCTAAATACTTGATCTGTGATTGGTTGAGCTAAATAATTGTTTTGACAAATTTGAGGCAAGCGCGTACTTTATCACACTCGATCTCCTTCGATTCCATTGAGGCTCTGTATACTGCTATTATAAGATGTGATTTCTCTATATTTGACTGTATGTGAGTTGTTTGGGTGACATCCCATCAACTACTGTGACTGTTTGGGTACCCAACCTCATAAGTGAGTCGGTTGTATCGAACCAGCAAGGGTTTGGTCGAGAAGGCCGATAAACCCTGAGGACTGTTTACTGAATCTGGATCTGGTATACTCGAGTATTACCTGATTACTGTTTGTGGTGTTTGGGCCTGGTAAGGGGGTTGACTGGTGGACAAAAATTGGAGTAAGTGGTGTTCTATGGACATTATATTCTTTGAACGCAAACGTTGGCGGAGAGTCAGCGAATTCTTGTTATGATCAAACTCAAGTAGATTTGGCTGTTGGAAGCCACCCGTATCCTTGAATTAAACAGTGATTTAATTATTATAGTACAATACGGTGGTTACTTGTTTATATTACGCCATTAATTGGCTATGTGCTTACCTGTTTATTCGGAACCTCATTGAGTTTTAACTCACCCCACTCCTTTTGTTTTCCTTAACAGATTTGGGATGGAACTGTGGTCGAGAACTTTCATAACTTTCACTTTTATTTTGAACTTGTACTTTGGCTTGTATCCTTTTTGTTAGAAGACTTTACTTTTGCTTCTTGTAAGTTTGAATTTGTAAGTTTGCCGCATATTATACAAATTAAGTGTGGACTGGTAAGTTTGACTTTTAGCTTTATATTTAAGTTTGGAATGTTGGCGAGGCGATTATATTTTTATAAAAGGTTGTACCCTTTGCTTTTGAAGATATTTCGTTAGTTTTCTTGGATTTCTGGTTCATTAGTCAACTGAGTCCCGGTGAGAGTTGGGCAGGCAGTTCGCTAATTCTTAGGGTTCGCCCTGAAGAGAGGTAGAGCTATCACAGGTGGTATCAGAACTTAGGTTTGAATTGGCCTAGGCGTATTAGAAATTTTTGACTATAAGATTACATTTGATCATTTTTCCTGAAGAGTACTTAAGTTTTATCTATACTTTGTGTAGGACGGACGGACCTAGTGACCCTAGTGATAATCAGGTTGGCGAGCCGCCCCGTGGGATACTCTTGATGATTAGGTACCAGATCAGGCCCGGAGGAGCTATCATACACTAGAGTCCAGCTAACCGCCATCGGCATTGCGAGTGCTGCCATACTTACGCCTATCCTAACCCAGTAGTCTTGGCTATGGTGGAGGAAAGGAAGGCGCTAGCGAAGGACAATGCTAGGCTTGAAGTTGAAGTGAATCAACTAAGGGAAACTATAAAAATGCAAGCCGACCGGATTAAGAAACTTGAGGATGATGTAATCGAGGGTTAAGAAATGATCGATGATCTCTGCGTCATCACAAATATTCAGGATCGACTCAGCTCTAGTTCTTACTTTTATGGTTCCCCAAACCAGTCGCTCCTGGGCCTCCCCAAGTTGTGGAGGCCCAGGAGCGACTGGTTTGGGGAACCATAAAAGTAAGAACTAGAGCTGAGTCGATCCTGAATATTTGTGATGACCTATTTGGGAACTTAAGCGATGAGGCTTCTAATATAGGAGGCGAGGCAGGAGCTAAACCTGCCCAGGATGGGAGGTCAGCTAGTCCCACCGACGAACTAAGTCTTGACTACTAGGTTACTATTTTGGGTGATTTTGACCATTGTACATAGTAACGTTGGCGGATGTGTTTGACTCGGTGGTTGTATGACATGACTTGATGATTTGTGTCTGTAATTTTGGGGCTTGTGCTTGATATTTTGGCCTTGTTGGCTTGTAAATAACTAATATTAGCCCTTGAATGTATATTGACTTTGACTTTGATTTTATTTCGATTTGGTATTTAACTGTTTTGTGTTTTCACTTGCTTGTCGTGATTTTGACTTTATTTTCCTTTGACTTTTGATTAAGCACAAATACCTATTATATACCAATACTTGCTTACACAATTAGTTATAATTCATGGACCCTAGACCGGTGAGAAATAATTGAGTGTAGACAACAACGTGGTCGAGGCCGTGGACGTGGATCTAGGCAAGAAGAGAACAAGGATCTATGGTGAATCAGAACCAGGGACCTGGAGGTGAAAAAAGGGACCAGATAACTACGGCTATCAACTGTATGACTGACTTGTTAGTTCGACTGGTTGACCAATAAGGTCAAGTACCTCGTAATCAGCAAAGGGACCCTGAAGTAGGTGAAGACAGGGCCTTGAAACGATTCCAAAAGTTTGCTCCTCCAAAATTTCTTGGAGAACCAGATCCCGAAATTGTCGAAAACTGGTTTGAAAGAATAGTGGATATATTTGCTGCATTGCACTATACTGAGGAGAGACAAGTGACCTTCGCAGTTTTTCAGTTGGAAGGTGCAGCCCGTTCCTGGTGGAATGTAGTAAGGGCAAAATAGGACAGGGAGCAAATTCCACGTACTTGGTTTAACTTCACAAGGGAATTTAACGAGAAGTTTCTTTTGCCCTTAATTCTGGAGAAAAGAGATGATGAATTTATCAAATTGCGCCAAGGCACTTCGAGTGTGACGGAATATGAGACCCAGTTCACCAGACTTTTTAAATTTGCTCCGAAACTGGTGGTTAATGAGCAGAAACGCATAAGGCGCTTTGTATATGGATTGAATGTGAAAATTCAAAAAGACTTAGCTGTAGCCCAAATTGATACGTTTAAAGATGCGCTGGAGAAAGTTCAACGAGTGGAGCAGGCCTGATTTCAGGTTCAGACTTTTCAAGCAAAGAGACGAGGTGCATCTAGCAGTACTACCGGGCGAGGAGATTAGAATGTACTACCTCCTAAGTTTGGAAGAGGTACGAGTGGAGTTCGTATCTCAGGAACACCAAGAGGAGCTCCATCCAGAGCAGCTCACAATGGGAAAGGACAACAAAGGACTGTCTCCCAAGAAGGTCCTACACCAACTCCTCGAGTGAACTGTGGGTATTGTGGTAAGACGAACCACACCGAGGATACTTGCTGGCGAAAAATGAAGAAATATCTCCGTTGCGGTAGTTCCGAGCATCAGATCGCAGCCTGTCCTGTTAACTCCGTGAAGGGAATGAGGGTGTGCAGCCAGAGAAGTCAAACTCTAAACAACCTACTGCCAGTGGGAGTAGACCAAAAGCCTGTGCTAGGGTTTTGCTTTGGACCATCAGCGAATCCCTGAATCATCCGAGGTAGTGGAAGGTACGATCCTTGTATTCCACCGCTTAACTAAGCTTTTAATTGACCTTGGAGTAACCCATTCTTTTGTGAATCCTGCCTTCATATGTGGTATTGATATAAGTCCTATTAAATTACCCTATGACTTGGAGGTTAGAACACCTATTGGGGATCAAAACTTAATTACGAACATGGTTTACAAAAATTGTGAGATTTGGGTAGGAGAACGGAAGTTGGTTGTAGACTTGATAAGTTTAGACCTCAAGGGGTATGATGTGATTATAGGCATGGATTGGTTCGCTTGTTATAATGCTCTGCTGAATTGCAAGACTAAGGTGGTAGAGTTCTGTATACCTGGGGAAGCAATTCTAAGATTGGATGTGAGAGGTAGATTAGTTTCGTCTGCACTTGTTTCGGGAATTCGAGTCAAGAAATTATTGAATAAAGGGGCGCAGGGTTACTTAGCCTTCTTGATTAATACTTCTAGAGATAAAGTGAAACTGGAGAATTTGTTAGTAGTAAATGAATTTCTTGATGTTTTTCCCGATGAATTGAAGTCGATGCCGCCAGAGAGGGAAATAGAATTTAAAATCGATTTGGTACTGGAACCGCTCCTATTGCAAAAACACCATACCGAATGGCCCCCGCCGAACTTTTGGAACTAAAACTGCAGTTACAAGATTTGTTAGAACGAGGGTTTATTTGAAAAAGTGAATCACCTTGGGAAGCGTCTATTCTATTTGTTAAAAAGAAGGATGGTAGTTTGAGACTGTGTATCAACTATCGCGGCTTAAATGATGTCACGGTGAAAAATAAATATCCTTTGTTGCACATTGATGAGTTGTTTGATCAGTTACAAGGAGCAGTGGTTTTCTCTAAGTTGGACTTGAGGCAAGGTTATTATCAACTACGAATTATGCAGGAGGACATACCGAAAACTACTTTTAATTCCAAATATAGACATTTCGAGTTTGCAGTGATGTCTTTTGGTTTAACAAATGCTCCGGCTGCATTCATGGATTTAATGCATTAAGTCTTTAAACCTTATTTGGACCAATTTGTCGTGGTGTTCATAGATGATATCTTGGTATATTCTAAGACTCGAGAGGATCATGAAAGACATTTGATGATAGTTTTGCAGACCTTGAGAGAACACCAGTTATATGTCAAGTTTAACAAGTGAGAGTTTTGATTAGAGCAAATTTCTTTTCTAGGGCATGTAATATCTAAAAATGACATTTCTGTAGATCCAGTGAAAGTAGAAGCCGTATTTGAGTAGAAGCAGCCAGAAACACCAACTGAGATCCGTAGTTTCCTAAGTTTAGCCGGGTACTACCATCGGTTCATTAAAGATTTCTCCAAATTAGCTGGCCCTTTAACTGATCTGACGAAAAAGCATAGTCAATTTGTCTGGAGTTCTAAGTGTGAAACTAGTTTTCGAGAATTAAAGAAACGGTTAACTTCGGCGCCAGTCTTAGCCTTACCAAATGGAAAGGACAGTTTCTCTGTATATACTGACGCCTCAAGAGAAGGATTGGGATGTGTTCTAATGCAGAATGGAAGTATGATTGCCTATGCCTCTAGAAAATTAAAATTTCATGAGCAGAATTACCCAACTCATGATTTGGAATTGGCCGCAGTAATTTTGCCCTGCCCTAAAGAAGTAGATGCATTACTTATATGGGGTGACTTTTGAGATTTATACCGACCATAAGAGTCTGAAATATCTATTCTCTCAGAAGGAACTAAACTTGAGACAGCGTCGATAGGTGGAATTTCTTGAGGATTATGACTGTACAATTAACTACCCACCCAAGGAAGGCCAATGTTGTAGCGGATGCTTTAAGTCGGAAAGTTTAAGTAGCTGGATTAATGGTCAAGGAATGGAATTTATTGGAAAAAGTGAGTGAATGGAATCCACGGTTGGACCGACAGAGAGTGATCTTGGGAAATATCACGGTAAAATCTAATCTGTTGGACCGAATTAAGGAAGTTCAGAAGAATGATCAAATGGTACAAAAATGGGTAGAAAAGGTGCAAAAAGGAAAAATCTCATACTTTAATGTGAGTTCCGAGGGTATTTTGAAATTTCGGAATCGGATAATGGTGTCGCAAGATGAAGTGATAAAAAGAGAGATTTTGGAGGAGGCACATCGACCTAAGTATACAATATATCCCGAAAGTAGTAAAATGTACTAGGATTTGAGGAGACTGTATTGGTGGGATAAAATAAAGAAGGAAATTGCTCAGTTTGTCCAAAAGTGTTTAGTGTGCCAACAAGTGAAAGTTGAACATCAGAAACTCTCAGGTCTTCTACAGCCTCTTGAAATCCCTGAGTGGAAATGAAAACATATTAAAATGAATTTTGTGTCAGGAT
Source organism: Coffea eugenioides (assembly GCF_003713205.1). NCBI lineage: Eukaryota > Viridiplantae > Streptophyta > Magnoliopsida > Gentianales > Rubiaceae > Coffea > Coffea eugenioides. The sequence goes on along the minus strand of NC_040044.1, from coordinate 17,590,138 downwards.
TACCTCGTACTCAGAAAGGTCATGACGCCGTTTGGGTAATAGTTGATAGGTTGACCAAGTCTGCTCACATTTTGCCTGTAAATATGAGATACTCCTTGGAAAAATTGGCCCAACTGTACATGGGCGAAATAGCGAGATTGCATGGGTTCCCTGTAAGCATTGTTTCTGACAGAGATCTGCGGTTTGTGTCTCGTTTCTGGCAACAGTTACAAGAAGCTTTGGGGACCAAGTTGAACTTTAGTACCACTTATCATCCCCAAACTGATGGACAGTCAGAAAGAACCATTCAAACACTGGAGGACATGTTAAGGACTTGTATTTTGAATTTTGGTGGGACAAATGGCGTTAGTTGAATTTGCATACAATAATAGTTATCATTCCTCCAAACAAATGGCACCGTACGAAACTCTCTATGGAAGAAAGTGTCGATCACCAATATACTAGGATGAAATATTAGAAAGAATGGTTTTAGACCCAATTGCAGTGCCATAGATCGAAAATGCTTATGAGAAGGTGAAGGTGATACGTCAAATGCTTCAAACAGCGCAAAGCCGACAGAAGAGTTACGCGGATAATCGACGAAAGGATTTGGAGTTTGAAATTGGGGACAAGGTATTTCTAAAGGTTGCACCACTTTGAAGTTTCACGGCGGGAAAAGGAAAGAAGTTTCAACCGAGATATGTGGGGTCTTTCAAAATTCTTCAATGAATAGGAAATGTGGCATATCGGTTGGAATTATCAGCAAGTCTATCCAGGATCAATGATGTATTTCACATTTCTATGTTGAAGAAGTATCATCCCCACTCATGTACTGAAGCCAGAAGAAATTGACCTTGATGAATCTCTGACTTATGAAGAAAGGCCGGTACAGATCTTAGACCGAAAAGTAAAGGAATTAAGAACTAAGCGGATACCCTTGGAAGATTTTGTGGAGAAATCATGAGGTGGAAAAAGCTACGTGGGAAGTGGAAGAGGACATTCGTACCAAGTATCCTGAGCTATTCAGTGATCAAGGTGAAAATTTCGAGAACGAAATTCTTTAAGGGAGAGAGAGTGTGAGAACCCTCACTTAAAAATATAATTTCTTCTAAACTACTTGCATTACCTTAAGACTAAATCACTTATAACATGTCCTTGCATTGCATTCTACATGCATTATAACATTTCCCTTACATTGCATTTCATTACATTTTACTTGAATTAAAACATTTCCTTGACTTGGTATTATTTTATTTTACCACATACTCTATGACCAAATATCCTTATTACTGTGATTGAGACTTTATATGATAGTTTAGGGGTGTTAGTAAGACATTGGAAGCATTTGGAGGATAGAAACATGATTTGGCAAAGTTTAGAGGAAGAATGGCCAAGATTGAGACAAGTGGCAAAACCCTAACCATTCAACCTTTTTGACCAAAAAATTAGAGGAAATTTAAACCAAACTTGGCTCCATTTTTCTTGCTTTCTAACCCTAGCTTGATCTTGAGCAAAAAATCAAAAGTGAAGGACTTGAGTTAGTGGAGTGAACAACTTAAAACCCTGGTGTGTGATTCAAGCTTGGAACCTTAGTTTTGGTGGTTTGTTTTGGTGATTCAAGCTTCATATAAGAGAGGTATATGATCCTTAACTCTTGGTTTTATGGTGTTATATCAAGTGTTTAAAGCTTTGATGGCAAACTAGGAGTTGTATGGATGATAGTTGTGGTTAAATTTCTTGAACTAAACAAGTGGTAGTAGAGTTGGTTGGTTAGCATGCCATGTGTTTGATTAATTGTTTTAACCTTTGTTTATGGTTTTCTTGATGTATTAACATGTTTTGAATCCTTTTCAAGTTAGGGATAACTCTTGGATTGTTGTTTGAGTTAGTCTTAATGAAAGGATGGAAGTTGGAGTTGCATGTGAACTAGTGGACTATTTTGTTTCTCTTGGCTGACCGGCTTTGAAGTAGGAGGTTTCTCCTCGATTTTGTGACTCATTTGCACCTTAATTAAGCCTAGGAAACTTGGATAAACATTGGTTAAGTTTATATGTGAGTTGAGATGGAAATGAAGCAAGTAAAGTGGTGGTTTTTGGGCAAGTAGTGAACTGTTTTGGTTCTTTTTGTTGGCTAGATTGTTTTGGTTCACTTGATCATTATGTGTGTTGCATTTTGAGCTCCAATGGTGCTAGATAACTTGATCCCCTGTATATGAACACTAGGAGATTGAATTGGGTGAATTTGTGCCAAAACAAATGAAATTGGCAAGAAGAAATAGAGTGACTTTTTTAGGGCTCCAAGCTGATCAAAACTGAAAAATCAGCCGACTTCCCTGAATCACTGATATTTATAGGAGAGGAACTAGAATTTGAATTTTATACTATTGGACCTTCGAGTGTAGTTTCCAACGCCGCTAACGGCACGTGATTTCGACTTTTCTACAGTGAGATATGACCGTTTTCATGAGGACTTGAGGAGAGATGGGCTGTTACAGAGGCCATGGTGGGGGACATCTTTTTTGAAGATTTTTAAATCTCTCCCAAGATTCATATAATGACTCGCTTTCATGTTGATTAAAACCTGTGATATTCACACGAAATTTAGCCATTTTTTGGAGGAAAATATTTATTTAACAACACTTTTGTCAACTCACCCTATTAAGTAAAAGTATTAGGTGGATAAGAATTACACCATACCTTCACCTTATCACAAAGTGAAAAAGAAAATAACCTTAGTTTAATTGCATCAACACTTACTGCATTTATTTTGATTGTATCACTTAAGCCTATGAAATTAACTAGATGAGTATTAGGATTCTCTATTACATTTCCTCCAAATTGACTCTGTTGAACCATTTGGATGAGTGATGGCTTGATTTCGGAGTTATTTGCATTAATTGCCAGCCTTGCAATGCTAGTTTGTGCTCTCGATTCATTTGGCAAGGCATAATCTCTTAAAGGTCTTGACCTTTGTTTCTCCATTTTGGTGAAAGTTTCACCTATACTTTCCACCTCAGTTTGCTCTTATTGGGCGTGTCTTCTTCCTCTTCTCACCATGTTTAGTGTTTGAAGGTAAATTGTGTTTTTGGTGAAGAATTGAGTACCTACAAAAAAAAAACTACGAAACAAAGATAAAGAAACAAAATCTAGGTTAATAAAATTTATTTTAATTCTAGTGTTGCACCTCAATCTAAGTCCCCCGCAACAACACCAAAATTTGATCGGATATTTCACTACACTACAAATTTTAAAACCTTATTGCCCTATTTCCACAAGTGCACTGTTCGTTTCTTGAGTGTAGGGATAATAGGTGTCACTCCCACAGGGATTTAGAATTTGGCAATTATTTGAATTTAATCACTTATTTTATTATCTAAACAATCAAAGTTTAAAGAAGTAAAAACTGAGAAAGTTAGTTAGGCGGTAAAACCGACCATGAAATAGGTTAGTTTAGGCGGTAAAACTAGTCATAAAAGTTAGAAATTAGTTTAAATGGTACAACTAGTCATATAACATAAGCAATAAATGTAAAACCAACCATTAGGTGGTAGAACCAACTATCTAGGCGATATGTTGCAAAAAAGTAAACGAAAGTAAAGACAAATTAGATTAGAATTGTTTAAAAATGAAGTGAGCGGATCCTAGGGATTAGAATCCCTTGTTATGTCAAGATTAGAAATTAGTTAAGGTGATTATGCTTTATACTTTCATGATTTGTCAACGAATAACTTCCAATTATACATCCTTATTTTTGCCAATGGACAATTTTAAGAGAAATCGCATTGACTAATTTCTCTAGAAATTGCTTTCGCCAATTCCTTTAACTACTTCAATCATCCTTCACCTATGCTCATAGAGAAAAGATAAGAAACAAATTAAATAAGTTCAATGAAGTTATTATATGTATCCGATCAAACATTATTCACTACTTTCATGAGAATAAAGCTAGTGTTTAAAAACTTAGATCTATTGAAGGCAACTTTCATTACTCAACAAGTATCAAATCATTCATAATTGATGGGCAAACAACTATAAAGCATAAGCACAAGTTCTCAAACTAACAAATCATGAAAAATCATAATCATCCCCTAACTATTTGGAATCAAAACTATAACAAGTTTATCTTCACCCTAAGATATGAAAAAACTTAGCTAGACATCATTTTAAGAGCACCTAAACTTGAAACAAAGCATGGCAAATAAGAACAAGAGACAAAATTTAGGAAGAAGAATTCTTATTCAATATCATAAAACTTGAATCCTTGAATTCCTTCAAAAGTTGATCTCTTAAATAAGTTTGATACAAGAGTGTTTGCACCTCCCTCTCAAAACACTTTAAACAAAGAAAGAAACTCTCAATATGAAACTAGAGTTAACTACTTCTATCTCTACTTTTACTCTACAATGTGTTATCTCTTGCTGAAATGATACTCAAATGAATGAGATATAAAGGGTATTTATAAATTTTTTTGGTTGAGAAGATGTACACATAAGGTAGTCACAAATTTGTTTTTCACTTCTCCAACTCAAATTTAGTTGGTTTCAGTCGGAATTTTTGCAGAAAAATTTGTCAAAAGGTTGTGTGAACTGAATGTAAGTTGTAGAGCAAGTTGCAGCTGCGAATCGGGGATCTGTGAGATGGATATGCAACTTGCACCTCGTAGATCTACCTCATGGATCTTCTTTGTGCTCAGTTTTGCACTTTCAACTAAAAACTCAACTTTGCTCTATTTTTGGTTCAATTTCAATTGCAATTTTCTTGATGATAGAGCCAAATTAACTCTTGTTCAAAACATGAAATTGTAACTCTTTGAATTACCTTTCCAGTGCATCAAGAATCATCTCATTTGGATCTCTGTAGGCTGAGAAATGATCAAAATACCCTTGACTGATAAATGCTCTATTTTAGCTTTTGACATAAATTTTGCTGACTGTATTTCGACTTTTTGATTAGGAAACTCAAAGAATTGAATTTCGATGTCCGCATATGAATTGTAGAACTATGTCTTAGTTTCAAAATAGTTTAAGAATTACCTCAATCTGATACTTGGAACCCAAAACACCAAAGTGTGTCAAAGTTGTGAAACTCCTTTTGACTTGAATCTCTTCCTTTGATACCAAAACCTACAAAACAACACAATTTTGCATATTATCCCACAATTTTTCATGTTTTGGTTAACACTACTTGTATGAAAAGTAACTTACAAAGGAATTCAATTCTTCTATTTTAACTTAAAACACACCAAAATATAACCTAAATCCTAACTAAAAATAGGTAAAATAAAGGCTAATCATATAATGTATAATGGTTTTACAAATTGTAACTTATGTAGTTAATATAATATTTCTATATGTTTAATAAAATCAAATTGTAATATTTATCTGCTTATCTTATCTTTTTCCTATCTGGTGAGTTTCAACGCACTCTTTGGTTAAATACGCACTTTTCTATATTTCACTCTAAATCCCTTTTTTCACGAATTTCTCTCTCCCATGCTTTCTACCTTCACTCCTGATATTCTAATTTTTTTGAAATATAATTTCATAAAAAATCCTATTATTTAAATTTATCTTTTAGTTGTTTAGACTGATTTCAACCCCTTCAATTAACAAATTTTCAAAATTAAATTCAAATATAGGATGATTCTTATCAAGTAATCATCATCATATAAATCCTGATTTAATACTCAATTATTCTTTCTTCCCTTTAATTTGTCAAGGATTGCAAGCATATTAAGATTTGCTTTTGATTGTCACAGGAACTTTTGATTTCTGTACTTGATTATGATTGATTATACTTTGCTTTTTATTTGTCAAGGATTACAAACATACTCATATCGAAGAACTATAGGTATAATTTATTGCCCTTTTGTTTCTTTTTTTGGAAAATTTATCCATACTAATCACAATGAGTTAAGGGTTTTAGATTAAATACTATTTTTTCAAAAATCTTTGGATTGTAGAGATTTTATCAAAGGATGATGAAGGTTAAATCCTTATTGATTAGTGATTTAATATTCTTTTTCTCTTATCATTTACTTTTGAGGTTAGAGGTATGTTTGAGGTTTTAATTTGCATAATCTTCAATTTCATTAATTCGAATGCTAACTTTGGATAGTTTATGATACTAAAAGTATGTTACTTAATCTTACTATGTTGTGCTTTATTATTGAATTCATTTGCATCTTTGCTCCTTCTCCTTCTGCTCTATCTGGGATCAAACCTTTCCTGCTTACATATCTAAAATTATTGTCATTAAAGTAAACTAAATAAATTATATTTTCTTCCATAAGGTGGTACGTCCTTTTTCTTATTCGAACAATTTTTTAATAGTTTTATGGATTTCTTTTAAAAAAATAAAGAAAACGTGAAGACTAAGTCAAAATGTTGTTTCATGTGAAAGAGGTGATTCTTTTTGGTTGGAACATTACAGTAGAGTATATCATATGGATTTGGAACAATAGTGAACATGGATAGATCATAAATTGATTTTTTTTTCATTTTTTGTGATTTTAGGATCTGTCAATACATGGTTTGTATTGATATAGGAATATATATCGAGTGCTGTGTGTGGATAAGCCAGTTTTATTCTTCTTTTTTTGTGCATATAATTTAATTTAAATATTTAAATTTGTTATTGCTTTGCTTGCTTTATGTAGTTCAATGTTTTAATAATTATAAACTGAGTTTTTATTTTTAAGTTGCTACTAGTGTTTCCTTCTTTGAACTAGTGCATAGACTGGTTCCCTAACGGCTATTAATAGAAATGTCATGTCTTCACTAGATAGTTCAAATTTATAACAATTGACTAAAATCCAAAAGTGACAGTGTTTTCATGCATCTATTTGCACCATGGCCTCCAAAAAGACATTGTCATGCCATGATACAAGTTTTAAGTTTTCATCTATTTTTTTTTATTTTTTTCATGCTTTGACTTCATACTTGTCCACATATATTTTACCTAATCAAGTTAACTATCATATTTTTGTTATGCTGCAATCAGTCATTGTTAGGATCGAAGACAATCTAAAAGAGGGTGAATTAGGTTGATTAAAAAACTAATCAAATTATAGGCACTTTTTACTCAAAATGAAATTTACCCTCTTTTCTTAGTGACCACACAATATAGCAATTAGTAAGAAAGCACGATTGTTTGGGAGTAGAAGAGATAAGCAATTAAAAGATCACAATATAACAATAAGTAAATAAGAAGGGAAAAATTGCAAACCAATTGACTACCAAACTCCTCTTGAGTTTGTAGATCAATTTATAGAACAAGCTTCTTCAAGTTGATGAAGTATAACCAATCTTGTGTACAAAGGAAGGTTCACTTCCTCCTTACCCCAAGCTACACTCGGTCAAGCAAGGAAGTTTTACTATCTCTCAGGACAACCCTCACAGAGCTACACTATTGAAGTATTCACTCACAAATGAAAAGCTTACAATGAACTTCACACCACCAAGACTACAAATCTTCTTTGGAGAGTGTTTTCTCATTAAAACTACTCTAGATCTTTTGTATCTTCAATGTGCAAAATTTGTTTGAAATTTCTGACCATACTCTATTTATAGGAAACGAAGAAAGTGCTTCATTAATGCTTCCAACAGATAGAAAGTAGCTGAACAGTCAACTAGCCGTTGGGAGTATCGGACGTCCGATACTTGCGTCCGGCAACAGACAGAGAGTTTGAGAAATCATTTTATTTCTATCGGATGTCCGGTGAAAGCTCTTTGTGCGTCCGACAGCAAACAAAGAGATTTGAGAAATCATCTTGTTTCTATCGGACGTCCGGTGGAGACATATTCAGCGTCCGATGGTTTCGTCGACTTTGAAGGATCCTATCGGACGTCCGATGCTTGCGTCCGAAAGAGATCAGTGAGCTAGGTGCAATGTCTTAATTCTTTCGGACGTCCGGTGATGGAGTTCTTCATGCGTCCAAAGTTACGCAATGAGTATCGGACGTCCGATCCTGTCTTCTTGAGCGTCCGACAGCTTCAACATACTTTGTCCCTTTCAAATGTGCTTAATCTTTAAATCTGATTTGCTTCATAGTTGAAAGTATTTCTTGAAAAGATATTAGTATTATCCATTATTTTGTAAATATCAAAAGTTAGGGACCAAAGTCAACATTCTCCCTCTTTTTGATGATGACAAAACAATGGATGGAAGAAAGAAAAAGATAGAGCATATGAGCATAAGCTCCCCCTCACTCATTGCATCCATTTTCAGAATAACTTTCCCTTTCACATACCATCCATTTCTCTCCCTTTTTGTCATAATAGGATGAGAGTAAAAATCTCATACCAAAATCCAGCAACAATAACAGAGAATCCAATATTCCAAATAAAAACAGAGAAATGATACCAGAATTCAGCAATCACCAACATACCAACATATCACAGAGATTTGATACCAAAAGAAGTACCAACATATCACAGAGAGTTTAACAAAGCAAATCATCATTAGATCAGAATTGTTCTTTTCTCTCCCTTTTTGACATCATACAAATTCAGTAATATTCAAAAATATCAAGGAAAACTCAGTTCAAAGCATCAGAAACATCAAAAGAGAATTACAAAAAATTATTAAGAACAAAAATCTCACCAATCTTACCAATATCTTCTACTTGTTAGAGTTAGTATCATGTCTAACTATCCACATATATTTCATGGTTGTTCTCATGTTTTTCCTCACATAACAATCACTTTTCATGTGACCTTTTTGACAACAAAAATTACAAATAACCAAAGAGTTATTTACATGAATAGATTATTATTTGTTTTCTCTTATAAATAGCAAATTCATTTGCATCAGAATTTGACTTCTTCTTATGAGTACCAAGATAAGCCCTTGATTTATTACTTTGAAAACAGTCTTATTTTTATGTTGGAGCAACTCATTTAAATTATCCATTCTTCTTTTCAAACCACCTTGTTCCTTTTTGAACATTTCACAAAATCTTATTTTTCTATCAAGCTCAAAGTGTAAAACAGTCTCACTCTTTTTTAAGAAATCACTTTCAGTTTTCAGCTTTTTGTTTTCACGAAAAAGATGTGCATTGTCCTGAAGAAGAAAGCCAATTTTATGTTTTAATTCCTTGTTTCTAGCATAAGATTCTTTCAAACTATCATGCAATTTTATAATGAAAGATTGAACATCATCATCAGTTTCATCATCACTTTCAAATTGAGAATTAGAAGATTTTATCTCATCATCTCCAATGGCCATAAAAACCAATTGAGCAGATTCTTCTTTCTCTTCAATTTCACCATCGGAGTTGTACTCATTCCATGTGAATTGAAAGTTGTTGAATCTTGATTTTCTTCCTTCTTTCTTCTTCATCATTGGACACTCACTCACGTAGTGTCCAGGTTGGCCGCATTCAAAGCATTTATCAGTTTATTTTTTATTGTACTCTTGCTTCCCTTTGTTTCTTGTATTGTCAAACCGATTTGGGAATGAGTTGTTGTTTCTTCCTTTTCTGAACCTTCGTTTGTTGAGGTTCTCTTGAATCTTTTTGTGATGAGAGGTAGATCACTATCGTCAACTTCCACATCTTCTCCTTCTAGGGAGGTAGAATCATCTTCATTTTTAGATACCTTTAGAGCAATGCTCCTTCTTACTCTTGCATCCTCTTCCTCTTGCACTTTGGACTTAAGTTTCAACTCATAAGATGTTAGAGAATTAATAAGAGATTCAATAGGCAAGAAATTTAGATCTCTAGCTTCTTCAATGGTAGTCACTTTACTCTCCCAAACCTTGGACAAGGCATTCAAGATTTTTCTGTTTTTCTCTCCTAAAGAGTATTCCTTTTCTAGCACTTTTAAATCCTTAATAAAATCATTAAATCTACAATACATTTTATCAATATTTTCATGAAGTTCCATCTTAAATGATTCATATTTAGTAACTAAGATAGATTTCTTTTGTTCTCTCATATTCTCACTTCCTTCGTGGATTTCTCTCAGTTTGTCCCAAATCTCCTTGACTGACTTGTAGCCTTTGACTCTGATAGATTCATTTGAGTCTAAAGCACTATATAACACATACATAGCCTTTGCATTTAAGGTGAGATGAATTCTATCCGCAGCAGTCAGTTCATTTCTTATTTTTGGTTTAGGTCTATGAGTATTTTCATCTATAACAGAGGCATCATATGGACCTTCACTGACAATAAACCACAATTCAATATCAATTGATTGCAAAAAGATAATCATTCTTTCTTTCCAACTTACATAATTTGACCCATTAAACATTGGAGGTCTAATCACAGATTGTCCTTCAAAAAATATGGCATTGTTGGTTGTCATTTTTTCTCTAAAGCCGATTGAGCTTAATCTCTAGGAGACCAAGCTCTGATACCAATTGTTAGGATCGAAAACAACCTAAGAGAGAGTGAATTAGGTTGATTAAAAAGCTAATCAAATTATGGGCACTTTTTAATCAAAATAAAATTTACCCTCTTTTCTTAGTGACCACACAATGTAGCAATTAGTAAGAAAGCACGATTGCTTGGGAGTAGAAGAGATAAGCAATTAAAAGATCACAATATAACAATAAGTAAATAAGAAGGGAAGAATTACAAACCAATTGACTACCAAACTCCTCTTGAGTTTGTAGATCAATTTATAGAACAAGCTTCTTCAAGTTGATGAAGTATAACCAATCTTGTGTACAAAGAAAGATTCACTTCCTCCTTACCCCAAACTCCACTCGGTCAAGCAAGAAAGTTTTACTATCCCTCAGGACAACCCTCACAGAACTACACTATTGAAATATTCACTCACAAATGAAAAGCTTACAATGAACTTCACACCACCAAGACTACAAATCTTCTTTGGAGAGTGTTTTCTCACTAAAACTACTCTAGATCTTTTGTATCTTCAATGTGCAAAATTTGTTTGAAGTTTCTGACCATACTCTATTTATAGGAAACGAAGAAAATGCTTCATTAATGCTTCCAACGGATAGAAAGTAGCTGAACAGTCAACTAGCCGTTGGGAGTATCGGACGTCCGATGCTTGTGTCCGACAGCAGACAGAAAGTTTGAGAAATCATCTTATTTCTACCGGACGTCTGGTGCCAGCTCTTTGTGCGTCCGATAGCAAACAAAGAGATTTGAGAAATCATCTTGTTTCTATCGGACGTCCAATGCTTGCGTCCAAAAGAGGTCAGTGAGCTAGGTGGAATGTATTAATTCTTTCGGACATCCGGTGATGGAGTTCTTCATGCGTCCGGAGTTGCACAATGAGTATCGGATGTCCGATCCTGTCTTCTTGAGTGTCCGACAGTTTCAGCATATTTTGTCCCTTTCAAATGTGCTTAATTTTTTAATCTGATTTGCTTCATAACTGAAAGTATTTCTTAAAGAGATATTAGTATTATCCATTATTTTGTAAACATCAAAAGTTAGGGACCAAAGTCAACAGTCATTGAGATATAGAATTTTCTCACTTATATTGATAGTTTGCGATTTTTGGGAGGCAAAAGTATAATATCAGATGTTAATATTTTTAAATTTTTTCGATAGATAGTAATTTCTTTTGTAATGTATAATGATTTGTTTTCCTATGTGGATATAATATATAAAGTATCAATGCTTTTAACTTGCTATTTGACAAAACTGTGATTTACGAAAATTTTGACACTGGCTCAAGGTTATAGCAACTTGTGTGTTTTCATTCTATCCATAGCAACTTTTATGCTTTATTTCTATCATTTATGCTTGAGTTTAAGTATTTCTAAATTTCTAAAATTTGAGTAAGTGTTTATTTTTGTTAGTCTCTAACTGTATTTTGTTAATTTATTTATTTATATGATTATGATCCTTTAGTGATTTACTATTTTTTTTCTTTTCTAGTAAGGTACTAGGTTTCTAGTAATTTTCTTTTTCTTCTTGATATTGATTCTAACTTTTTAGTAGCATATCATTGATATGATTATGAACAATTTTTTAAGCAATTTTTCATTTTGTACTCTTTTGGAATTAGGTGTGGTTTCATCGAGCAATAGTATGATGATTGATAATCTAAGGTTGAACAGCACAAGTTGTACTAGATGTTGAAAGTTGGCTTCAATGCAGGTTTCAAGAATATTATGTAAGGATCGAAAACAACCTAAGAGGGGGTGAATTAGGTTGATTAAAAACCTAATTAAGTTATGGGCACTTTTTGTTCAATATGAAATTTACCCTCTTTTCTAAGTGATCACACAATGAATAAACAAAATCACTTGAGAGAAGTAGAAGAGATAAGCAATGTAAAGAACACAAACGTAACAATAAGTAAATAAAAAGGAAAGAATTGCAAACCAATTAACTACCCAACTCCTCTTGAGCTTGTAGATTAATTCAAACAAGTTTTTTCAAGTTGATGAATTACAATCACTCTTGTGTACAAAAGAAGGTTCACCTCCTCCTTGCCCCGAACTCTACTCGGTCAAGTTAGAAAGTTTTACTATCCCTCAGGACAACCCTCACAGAACTACACTCATGAAATATTCACTCACAAATGAAAAACTTACAATGAATCTCACACTACTAAAACTACAAATCTTCCTTGGAGAGTGTTTTTTCACTAAAACTACTCTAAATCTTTTGTATTTTCAGTGTGAGAAAGTTGTTTGAAGTTTCTAACTAAGCACTATTTATATAGGACCAAGAAAGTGCTTCATTAATACTTCCAACGGATAGAAGGTAGGTGAAGAGTCAACTAACCTTTGGAGTATCGGACGTCCGGTACATCCGAAATATGCGTCCGACAGTAGGCAGTGAGCTTGAAAAATCTTCTTCAATTCTATCGAACGTTCGGTGCTTGCGTCCGAAAGCAGACAATGAGTTAGAAGAAATATCTCAATTCTATCGGATGTCCGGTATTGTCTTTGTGAGCGTCCGACAGCTTTCGTCGAGTTTGAACGATCCTATCGGACGTCCGATGCTTGCGTCCGATCGAGGTCAGTGAGCTAGGGAGAATGTCTTATTTCCTTCGGACATCAGGTGGTGGAGTTCTTCATGCGTCCGTAGTTGCGCAATGATTATCGGACGTTCGATCCAAGCATCCGACAGCTTTTAGCAACCTTTGTCTTCTTTCAATTGCACTTGTGCTTAGAATCAAATTGCTGCATAACTGAAAGTATTTCTTGAAAAGATATTAATATTATCCATTTGTTTTGTAAACATCAAAAGTTAGGGACTAAAATTAACAATCTCCCCCTTTTTGATGATGACAAAACAATGCATGGAGGAAGAAATAATTGAGCCAAAAGCTCCCCCTCACTCAATGCATCAAAAAAAAATTTTAAGTGCCAAACTTATAATCTCAGAAAACTCCTTCTTTCACATAGCATCCATTTCTCTCTCTTTTTGTCATCATAAGATGAGAGTAAAAATCAGCAATAATAATCCAGCAACAATAATAGAGACTCCAGTATTTCAGAGAAATGATATCAGAATTCAACATTGACCAACATATCACAGAGAATTGATATCAAAAGAAGTATCAAACAGAGAAAAAAGAAGTATCAAATAGAGAAATAACAATCACAATAATTATCAAAACAAATCATCATTAGATTAGTATCATTCATTTCTCCCCCTTTGTGTCATCATAAAAATTTAGTAATATTCAAAAATATCAAGAAAAACTCAGTTCAAAACATCAGAAACAAGAAAATTACAAAAGAACATTATGAACAAGAATCTCACCGATCTTACTGATATCTCCTACTCCAATTGTTTTAGTTTTCATGTCATCTCCAAATGTCACTTTACCACTAGATTTTGGCTTGAATTTGATGAAATGTGATGGATCACCGGTCATGTATCTTGAGCACCCACTTTGATTTCTTAGTAATGTTCACTAGATTCACCTACTCAAGAGTTCAAGAACTAATTCGGTACCCTTTAATTTTTGGGTTCTTGAGAGTTAGTATCATGTCTAACTATCTACATGTTTTTCATGCATTTTCTCATGTTCTTTTTCACATAGCAATCACTTTTCATGTGACCTTTTTGACAACAAAAATTACACATAATCAAAGAGTTATTTATATGAATAGGTTTAATAAATCTTACTTGTTTTCTCTTATAAACAGCAAAATCATTTGCAGCAGAATTTATCTTCTTCCCATAACTGCCAAAATGAGGTTTTGTTCCATTTTCTTGAAAGCAGTTTTGTTTCTTATATTGGAATAATTCATTTAAATTATCCATTCTTCTTTTCAGATCATCTTGTTTCTCTTTGAACATTTCACAAGACCTTGTTTTTCTATCAAGTTTATTTTGTAAATCAATCTCATTCTTTTTCAAGAAATCATTTTCAATTTTCAATTTCTTGTTTTCTTGAAAAAGGCGTGTATTGTCTTGAAAAAGAAAACTAATTTTGCGTTTCAATTCCTTGTTTCTAACATAAAATTCTTTTAAACTATCATGCAATTTTTTAATGAAAGATTCAAGATCATCATCACTATCAAATTGAGAGTTACAAGTTGTTACCTCATCATTTTCAATTGCCATGAAAGTCAATTGAGCAGATTCTTCTTCCTTTTCAATTTCATCATCGGAGTTGCACTCATTCCATGTGAATTGAAAGTTGTTGAATCTTGATTTTCTTTCAACTTTCCTCTTCTTCATTGGACACTCACTCACGTAGTGTCCAGGTTGGCCGCATTCAAGGCATTTATCAGTTTGCTTTTTATTGAACTCTTGCTTCCCTTTGTTTCTTTATTACTGAACTGATTTGGGAATGAGTTGCTGTTTCTTCATTTTCTAAACCTTCGTTTGTTGAGGATTCTCTTGAACCTTTTTGTGATGAGAGTTTGATCACTGTTATTTGCTTCCGCATCTTCTTCATCTAGGGAGGCAGAATCATCTTCATCTTGAGATGCCTTTAGAGCAATACTCCTTCTTACTTTCGCATCCTCTTCCTTTTGCACTTTGGACTTAAGTTTCACCTCATAAGAGGTTAGAAAATTAATAAGAGATTCAATAGACAAGGAATTTAGATCTCTAACTTCTTTAATGGCAATCACTTTACTCTCCCAATTCTTTGATAAAATATTCAGAATTTTTCTGTTTTTCTCACCTAAAGAGTATTTTTTTTTCAACACCTCTAAGTCCTTAATGAGGTCATCGAATTTACAATACATCTTATCAATATTTTCATGAAATTCCATCTTGAACGATTCATATTTGATAACCAGAATAGATTTCTTTTGTTCTCTCACATTCTCACTTCCTTCTAGACTTCTCTAACTTTGTCCCATATTTCTTTAGCGGACTTACAACCTTTGACCCTAGGGGATTCATTTGAATCTAAAGTACAATATAACACATTCATGGCTTTTGCATTTAAGGTGAGATGAGCTCTATCCACAGCAATCAGTTCATTTATACTTTTTGGTCTAGATCTATGAGTATTTTCATCTATAAGAGAGGCATCATGTGGACCTTCACTAATAATAAATCACAATTCAATATCAATTTATTGTAAAAAGATAATCATTCTTTCTTTCCAACTCACATAATTTGACCCATTAAACATAGGTGATCTAATCACAGAATGTCCTTAAAAAAATATGACATTATTGGTTGTTATCTTTACTCCTAAGCCGATTGAGCTTAATTTCTAGGAGACCAAATTTTGATACCAATTGTAAGGATCGAAAATAATCTAAGAGGGGGTAAATTAGGTTGATTAAAAATCTAATTAAGTTATGGGCACTTTTTGCTCAATATGAAATTTAGTCTCTTTTCTAAGTGATCACATAATGAATCAATTAATGAATGAACAAAATCACTTGAGAGAAGTAGAAGAGATAAGCAATGTAAAGATCACAAACGTAACAATAAGTAAATAAAAAGGAAAGAATTGCAAACCAATTAACTACCCGGCTCCTTTTGAGCTTGTAGATTAATTCAAATAAGTTTTTTCAAGTTGATGAATTACAATCATTCTGTGTACAAAGGAAGGTTCACCTCCTCCTTGCCCCGAACTCTACTCGGTCAAGTTAGGAAGTTTTACCATCCCTCAGAACAACCCTCACAGAACTACACTCATGAAATATTCACTCACAAATGAAAAACTTACAATGAACCTCACACTACTAAGACTACAAATCTTTCTTGGAGAGTGTTTTCTCACTAAAACTACTCTAGATCTTTTGTATCTTCAGTGTGCAAAAATTGTTTGAAGTTTCTGACCAAGCACTATTTATATAGGACCAAGAAAGTGCTTCATTAATGCTTCCAACGGATAGAAAGTAGATGAAGAGTCAACTAGCGGTTGGAGTATCGGACGTCCGGTACATCCGAAGTATGCATCCGACAGTAGGCAGTGAGTTTGAAAAATCTTCTTCAATTCTATCGGACGTCCGATTCTTGCGTCCGAAAGCAGATAATGAGTTAGAAGGAATATCTCAATTCTATCGGATGTCCGGTATTGTCTTTGTGAGCATCTGACAGCTTTCGTCGAGTTTGAACGATCCTATCGGACGTCCGATGCTTGCATCCGATCGAGGTCAGTGAGCCAGGGGAAATGTCTTATTTCCTTTGGACGTTCGGTGGTGGAGTTCTTCATGCGTCCGTAGTTGTGCAATGATTATCGGACATCCGATCTAAGCGTCCGACAGCTTTCAGCAACCTTTGTCTTCTTTCAATTACACTTGTTCTTAGAATCAAATTGCTGCATAACTGAAAGTATTTCTTGAAGAAATATTAATATTATCCATTTTTTTTGTAAACATCAAAAGTTAGGGACTAAGATTAACACATTAAAATAAAAAAAATTATGGCAGGCTATACTACTATTGCATCATGCATCAATGGTTTAATTAATTACTCCGGATCATGGTCCAGATGATGAAGTGAATTTTAATCCTAGGTTGAGGTGAACTACATATTTTGAATTCGTCTTGTGGGAATCCATTGCATATTAGTTAGAGTGAAAATTGGAATGATATGTTAGAGAGCTAATTGTATATTTTATTTATGAATATTACCTATTAATCTTGGCCAAATTTGGTGTTAATTGTTGCATTCTACTTATGTTTGGTGTTTGGCAATGTTTATAGGGCTTCTAAGAGAAAAAGTGCATTAAATGAGAAATGTTAATGAGAAAGTGAGGTAATCATGAGAACTACAAGAGTTGGGGTAGTTTTCTCTCTCTTGCCAATGTGAGCGAGCTGAGAGTTGCAGTTAATGTGCGCTGCCCAAAAACCTCTGTTTGCTACTGATTTTGAGCTTGCCTGAATCTATATTCCTTTGGATTCATAATCCTTGCAATCTTCGAGGTCAATAAATAGGCTTTTTGGAGTGTCTTAGTAAAGTATTAAGGGTTCTCCTCTCGGGTGAATTCAGTAGCACTACTATGTTCTGGTTTGATTTGATTTCAATGATGGCATTATCTTTTGGTTCTAGTGTTGGGTCTGTGTCACCCTCTTTCCTGCTTCTTAAGCAGCGATTGGTTGGAGTTGATGAAATTAGGCAAAGTGCCCGTCTTTGCCTCCAAAAAAGTCTTGTGATTTGATTTGAGCCAAGGGGGAAGCCTAACAATTGTTTTGGGATCTATCCTGGTGGATTCACATTCTGCAAATCAATTTCCTTCCTTGAAAAATGGAGTTGATGCATCAGAGCAATGTAAGTTCTTTGATAAACCATTGTCATAAATTGTTGTTGTTAAAACAAAACTTATGGTATTAATGAGTCAGAGCTTTCTTATATGGAACCTAAATCAGTAATGTCCTTGACTCATGATGATATTAGTAAAAGTCTAGCTAAATGGAATCGTAGTTTGGGGGGTGTTGTTATGGGTAGAATTCCCTTCTTTACTATCATGTATAATTTTGTTGATAGAAATTGGGCTCAATTTGGGAAGATTGAAGTTATATTGTTGAAGAATGGATTCTATATTTTCCTATTTGAGAATGAAGAATTGAAAGTTGTTGTATTGAAACAGGGGCTATGGTTTTTTTCAATAAACTTCTATATTTGAAAGCTTGTCTCCTAACTTGGATTTAACACATAGTTGTATAACAAAGGCACCTATGTGGGCGAGATTGGCTGACTTAAAGTTTTACTACTATAATGAAATTACCATCAATAAACTAGTTAGTTTTATTGGAAAACCTTTATGCATAGATAAGCAAATGGCATCCTAAGAAAGGTTGTCATATGCCAGAGCATGTGTGCAAATAAAGGGAGGTGCAAAACTACCAGAGTGTATTCCTTTTATTGATGAATTTGGTAGAGAAGTGTAGCAGCCAGTGGAGTATGAATGGATCGCTTCTTTTTGTTTGGAGTTCTCTACTTTTGGGCATACTAGCTAACAATGTACAAAATGTCCAAAACTTCAACAAAATGGGTTTCAAAGAGGAAAATGGCTTACTAGGGGGATATAACTACTAATATTAAGGTGAATATAGTGGAGCAATAGAAATATAATGTTACACATGTAGTTCAGAAAGTTATGACAAAGGAGGTTATCAAATTTGAATTTGTTAAGAGGACAAATTCTGAGTGCAGTTTGCAACAACTTAATACTACGTTGCCAAAATGGGTTTTCAAATTTGAATTTGTTAAGAGGACAAATTCTATGTGCAGTTTACAACAACTTAATATTACATTGCCAAATGGGTTTTCACCTTTGCTAGAGTAGGAGGAAATAAGCACAAATCCAAAGATGAGAAGCAAAAAGAGAAGTGTTGGCTGCTCTGGAGTGGCAAGAGATGACATAGGAGATGGGATTGATATCATAATGCTAGTGTGACAGCCCCACTTTCCCCAAAGGCGAACCAGAGGGGTCAGCGGACCGCCTACCCAACTCTCATCAGAACTCACTACAATCCATAGCAAGAATTACTTGAAATTTCTAAACTAACCAAAATAATATTCATTACACTCCAAAATAACATTTATATACATCCAAAGGCTATTACATAGGTTCGTACACAAAAAATTCATCATTCGGTGCCTATCTTAATTACAACCCAAAAATATATACACTACAGTCATTTCTACTAAAATAAAAACTTAAAGTCTCTCAAAACATTCCAACAATATTCTTGAGCACTTTCGGATCCGAATCCTGTTAAGGAAAACAAAATGTGGGATGAGCTTGTACCCAGTGAGCATTCCAAGTAAACAAGCAAAATAAGAGAATAGCACAATTTAACATGTAAGCACATTTTTCCAAGTAATCTAGGTTCAAGTAAATCGATACTCAACTTTAAAAACTGGTAGTTGAGCAATTAATTGTAATAGGAATCTTTCAATGTAAAATACTTGATAAACAATAACATTCATGCGTGCATTCAATTATTCGTTCAAGTAAATACAAGGATGAACAATAATTTAAACATTAAAAAGATACGGAGCTCATAGGGAGCAACATGTACCTTATAACTGCCAATAAACAATCACATACATTTTACCACCTTATAACCTCCGAACTCCCACCTTATGTCCTTCGAAAGATCAACAATCCCCTCATTTAACATCCACCTTATGCCCTCCGAAAAATCAATAATTCCCTCATTTAACATTAAACATTAAATATTGTACTCAAGGCCTTTCGATAAAGAGTTTTGAGCTTTGCACTTAACATTGGTAAGTTATAAACCCAAAACTGTCCAGCTAATCTGACCTCGCAAATGGCGGGTCTGGAATAGGATGCTGGCATAGGATTAAACTCAGTTCAACTGATGCGATAAAGTACAAATCGGCCTACATTCTTGTGCATTTATCACGCATTCATGCAATGTGAACATGCGCTCATAGCAAATTAACAAGACAAGAAATTCAAAGGAGAGCACTTAAGCAAATAATAGCATTTTCTCAAGTCATGCATAATCAAATAACATGCCTAGTTCATCCTCTTGAACTCTCTCGAGTCCTGTGATCATATACTATATTAAAAGACTAGCAATACAAAGCCAAAATACATGAAGAAATTAAGGTTTCAAAACTTCATTTAGAAAATGCATCAATTTATAAGTTTTATGCCCGTATAACCTATCAAAATATAATATTTTCTTGTTGCAATCGAGGAGAAAACCTCGTGTGCTTACTAAATCAATGTTGCAAAAGTCATTTGGAATACAAGAGTATCGATTATAGTCAAACGTTTGAAGAAATTAGAACAAGACTTTCAAAATACAAAGTTGGAAATTGTCCGACCTAAAATGATTTGAAAAACTCATTTCCTTTCATTTAAACCTCAATTCCACTCATAAAACCAAGCTCAAAATGGTTTAACATCTCCAACTTAAAGTTGGAAATGGAAGCAAGAACAAGTTTAGAAAACAGAATTTTCTCCAGTTTTGTGCAAGTTTCTTAAGTCCAAAATTTATAAACTTTATGCCGTTGGAAAATAGACTCAAAGGACTAAAATTTTCTAGAATACATATTTGTAAGATTCTGTCCATAAATCAATCAAATTCTAGTCTCAAGTTGCTGTTTCATCAAGTAGAAAAACAGAGCAAGTGTGAAAATTCAGTCAATTTTGAAAAATCATAGATATTTATAGGAATTGAGAAAAATTCTGAATTTGCATGGTAGAATCCACTCTGAATCTATTTTCAAATACAATAAGCGAAACTCAATTTGGATTTTTATACACCAAGATATAACAGATTTTCCAAGACTGCTTAGAGTCTCCTGCGGAAAAATTTCCAGCAACACTTTCCCTTATTTTCTTAACTTTTCCATCCAAACTCAACACCAATATTTATAGGTTTATAGCAATCCAACCTCAAGCACAATCACAAGTTATAGGCTATAAAGTATACTTGTTTAAGGCCACAAAACCATCCAATATAGCCAATTTCAAGCTCAAGAATCAACCACAACAAAGCTGAAATTTTCCATAAGCAAGCCAAAATAACTTGTAAAAGCTAGAAGATTCACATGGCATAGCTACTAAATCATGGCCAAGCTCAAAGCATCATATAAAAGCTGAAATTTCACCATCAAAGCTGAAATTTTTTAATCACCACTCAAACCATGAAATTTCTCATGAAAACTACCAAAATCAAGCTCTAAATCCACTCTTATGCAAGTATTAAAAGAAAAGAGGGTTTCTTGATATAGTTACCTTGAAACCCATGAAGATATGGCAACCAAGTTCTTCTTCCTCCAAAATCCTTCCACCAAAACCCTTAATCCTCCCTAAGTGTCAACTTTTATGGAGTGATTTGCAAGATTAAGGTAAAAACTGAAGATTCAAGTAAGAATTAGAGGTTGAAGATGAAGTTTTCCTTCCTTTTTTTCTCTCCAAGGAGTCGGCCAAGACAGGGGAAAAGATTATAGGATTTTTGGTCAATTTTTGGTTAATAAAAGGTTAAGAAAGGTCTTAGTCAAAATCAATGGTCCAATGCTTTAATGACAAATAGCATCCAAGGGTTAATCCTCATCCTATTGTCTTCCAATCACTAAAATATCTAGCCAACCTCTAATTATCCCTTAACACCTTACAAAATAATATCCGTTTGCACAAAACTCCTTCTAATTTTTAAAAATTTATCGCATGCACCTCAGTAGTGGGTCGTATTTCCATAATGTATTACGAAATTAACATGTACTAATTTATACAAGAAAAATAATTTAAAAACTTGACTCACCTATAAAAATATTTAGGAAATGAAGACAATACGGTAAAGTAACGAAAATGTATTCGAAGAAATAAAATAAAATAAAATAAGAAAATTTTTTCGAGTCCTCACAACCAGAACCACTTGATTCTAGCCAAGCTGAAGGTAACATGGTAAACCAAGGGATGGGAGGATTTAAAACCTTTGAAGCAAGGAGAAAAGACAGAACTATAAAGGGATCAAGAACTCCTCCTCAGCCTTTTAAATGTTAATAGAGGTCTGGAATATAAGAGGATTGAATGATCCTCTAAAGCAAAAGAAAATTGTGAGTTTAATATAGGTAAGAGTGTGCAAAATCGAAAAATTTCGATTTACCGACCGAATTCGAATTGAATTGGAATTTTCAAAATCGGTAAATCGGAATTCGACACTGAAATTGAAATTTTTTATTTCAAATTATGCGAATTTGGTTCGAATTCAGTAATGAAATTTTCGATTTCGAATTCATAATTCGAAATCGAAATTTCTGATTTCAATTTCGTTTTATAATATATATATTTATATATAATAATATTTTTTATTTCAATTTCATTTTATAAATATATATACATAATAATAATATTTTTTATTTCAATTTCATCTTTAATATATATTATTATATATATTTATATATATAATAATATTTTTTATAATATATGTAATATAAAATTTATATTATATAACAATACATCTAACAATAAAGGAAAAAAGGTTTTCGAATTCAGTGAATTCGGACTTTGCCGAATTTCGAATTGAATTCGAAATCGAATTCAAATTTGGAATTGGTGAATTTGAAATCGAATTCAATTGGTAATTCTGCTGCCAAATTTTTGAAAAATTCATAATTCAAGCTTCTAAATTATTGAATTCGAATTCGTTGCACATCCCTAAATATAGGACTAAAATCTAAACCTGATTGGTATTACTGACATAAAGCTTATAAGTCACAAGGTGGATAATGTCTTATCTAGCTATTTGCATGGGTGGCTATATATTCATACTACTCATTTATGAGTTTTGATAGATTGTGTGTGGGTTAGAATCTAGACGATGTTCAAGTCACAAGGCTCTCTAGTCATCATCAAGCTATTAATGTTCAAGTTACTCCTAAAAGTAATCTAAAGAGCTTCTTCTAATCTATTGTGTATGCCATAAATGACTCTCTAATTAGAAGGCCTCTCTAGTAGGAATTGACAATCTATGCTATCAAATTTATGGGGATCCATCGATGTTGATGAGAGGTTTAACATAGTCAGGTTTTGCCCTGAAAAATTGGGAGGAAGTGGACATGATTTGGATGCTATGAAGAAGTTTAATAACTATATCGATTCTATTGATATAGAGGATGTTCCTTTAAAAGGAATCACCCTTACATGGTGTAATAGAAGGGAAAATGAAGTAAGAATTTATAGCAAGTTAATAGAGTAATGGCAAATGAGCAATGTTTTTCTAGTTTCAAAGGGTTGGAGGTGGAGTTTTATGTCCTATTATATCAGATCATACACCTACTATCATTACTTTTGTGGATGATGTCAAGTTTGGACCAGAGCCTTTCAAGTTCCATATGAAAAGCAGTGAATATAAAGATTGTCTATGTAGGGTCTAGAAATTCTCTTATGGTACGGAACCTATGAAAGCTGTCTGTCAGAAACTCAAGATGTTGAACGTGGTATCAAAAAAAATAAACACTAAGCATTTCAGTAATATTTCACAGAGAGTTCAACACACTAAGGAACAACTTTGTGAGGTTCAATGTCGTCTTCAAAATTCTTCTTTTGATGATATTTTATAGTAGGAAGAAAGAGCATTGATACTCCAATATATTGAGCTAAGGTTAATTGAGAAGCAATTCTTTAAAGCAAAATCTAGAGTGAAATGGCTGACTGAAAGAGATCAAAACACATTTCTTTCATAGAACTATGAAACAACACCATTGCAAGAACAAGATTATGTATGGATGGCAGATAATTGATCGACTGTGAAGAGGTGAAAAAGGAGGCTGCTAAATTCTTTACACACCTTTTTGGTGATCCAGATTCAGGTTTGAATGAACACCTATCTGCTTTGGGTTCTTTAAATCTTTCGAAACTATCGGAGGAACAATAGCATATATTGAAGGCTCCTATAATTGATATTGAGATAAAAAAAATTCTTTGTTCAAAATGAAAAAGGTACTGCACCTAGCCCTGATGGATTTACAATTGATTTCTTTACCTTAAATTGGGATATAGTTGGTGAGGAGGCATTAAAAGTTGTTAAGTCTTATTTTTCTCCAAATCATCTCTATGGTCTTGTAAATTCTACTATCATTACTCTTGTTCCAAAACTTGAGAAATCTGCAACTATGAAAGATTTTCGCCGAATTGCTTACTGTAATATTCTATATAAATATTTTTCTAAAATTCTTATAGAAAGAATCAAGGGTGTCTTACCTTCTCTTATTGGCAAACAGCAATATGCTTTCATGAAAGGGAGGTCCATTAGTGATAACATTCTGTTAATGCATGAGATCATCAAAAAAATATCATCTCATGATTGGTAGGCCTAGATTGGTTGTCAAAATGGATGTAATAAAAGCCTATGATTCAATCAAATGGCTTTTCTTGATTGAACTACTTTATTTGATGCACTTTCACCCTACGTTTATACCGTAGATAAAGAAGTCTATGTTGATTTTAGTCCCTAGCTTTTGATGTTTACAAAACAAATGGATGATACTAATATCTCTTCAAGATATACTTTCAGTTATGAAGCAAATCAGATTTAAAGATCAAGTGCAATTGAAAGAAACAAAAGTTGTTGAAAGCTGTCGGACGCTTGTGAAGACAGGATCGGACGCCCGATAATCATTGCACAATTTCGGACGCATGAAAAACTCCATCACTGGACGTCCGAAGGAAATAAGACATTCCCCCTAACTTACTGACTTCGATCGGACGCAAGCATCGGACGTCCGATAGAATCCTTCAAACTCTTTGTCTGCTATCGGACGGAAGTACCGGACGTCCGATAGGATCGTTCAAACTCGACGAAACTGTCGGACGCTCACAAGGACAATACCGGACATCCGATGGAATTGAAGAAAATTTCTCAAACTCACTGTCAGCTGTCGGACGCAAAAAACAGGAGTATCGGACGTCTGACACTCCTAACGGCTAGTCGACTCTTCAGCTACTTTCTATCCGTTGGAAACATTAATGAAGCACTTTCCTGGTTTCCTATAAATAGAGCATGGTCAGAAACTCCAAATAACTTTTGCACATTGAAGATACAAAAGATCTAGAGTAGTTTTAGTGAGAAAACACTCTCCAAAGAAGATTTGTAGTCTTGGTGGTGTGAAATTCATTGTAAGCTTTTCATTTGTGAGTGAATACTTCAATAGTGTAGCTCTGTGAGGGTTGTCCTGAGGGATAGTAAAACTTCCTTGTTTGACCGAGTGGAGTTTGGGGTAAGGAGGAAGTGAATCTTCCTTTGTACACAAGATTGGTTGTACTTCATCAACTTGAAGAAGCTTGTTCTATAAATTGATCTACAAGCTCAAGAGGAGTTTGATAGTCAATTGGTTTGTAATTCTTCCCTTCTTATTTACTTATTGTTATATTGTGATTTTTTAATTGCTTATTTCTTCTACTCCCAAGCAATCGTACTTTCTTACTAATTGCTACATTGTGTGGTCACTTAGAAAAGAATGTAAATTTCATTTTGAGCAAAAAATGCCTATTACTTGATTAGCTTTTTAATCAACCTAATTCACCCCTCTTAGATTGTCTTCGATCTTAACAATTGGTATCAAAGTTTGGTCTCCTTGAGATTAAGCTCAATCGGCTTAGAAGTAAAAATGACAACCAATAATGCCATATTTTTTGAAGGACATTCTGTCATTAGACCACCTATGTTTAATGGGTCAAATTATGTGAGTTGGAAAGAAAGAATGATTATCTTCTTGCAATCGATTGATATTGAATTGTGATTTATTATTAGTGAAGGTCCATATGATGCCTCTCTTATAGATGAAAATACTCATAAATCTAAACCAAAAACTAGAAATGAACTGACTGTTGTGGATAGAGCTCATCTCACCTTAAATGCGAAAGTCATGAATGTGTTATATTGTGCTTTAGATTCAAATGAATCCATTAGGGTCAAAGGGTGTAAGTTCGCTAAAGAAATCTGGGACAAATTTAGAGAAGTTTATGAAGGAAGTGAGAATGTGAAAGAACAAAAGAAGTCTATTCTGGTTACCAAATATGAATCGTTCAAGATGGAACCTCATGAAAACATTGATAAGATGTATTGTAGATTCAATGACCTCATTAAGGATTTAGAGGTGCTGGAAAAGGAATACTCTCTAGGCGAGAAAAATAGAAAAATTCTGAATGCTTTATCAAAGGATTGGGAGAGTAAAGTGACTGCCATTGAAGAAGCTAGAGATCTAAATTCCTTGCCTATTGAATCTCTTATTAATTCTCTAATCTCTTATGAGCTGAAACTTAAGTCCAAAACATAAGAGGAAGAGGATGCGAAAGTAAGAAGGAGCATTGCTTTAAAGGCATCTCAAGATGAAAATGATTCTGCCTCCCTAGATGAAGAAGATGCGGAAGCTGATGATAGTGATCTAGCTCTCATCACAAAAAACTTCAAGAGAATCCTCAACAAACGAAGGTTCAGAAAAGAAGGAAACAACAACTCATTCCCAAATCAGTTCAGCAATACAAGAAACAAAGGAAAGCAAGAGTTCAATAAAAAGTAAACTGATAATTGCTTTGAATGCGGCCAACCTGGACACTACGTGAGTGAGTGTCCAATGAAAAAGAGGAAAGTTGAAAGAAAATCAAGATTCAACAACTTTCAATTCATATGGAATGAGTGCAACTCCGATGGTGAAATTGAAAAGGAAGAAGAATTTGCTCAATTGGCTTTCATGGCCATTGGAGATGATGAGGTAACAACTTGTAACTCTCAATTTGATAGTGATGGTGAAACTTATGATGATCTTGAATCTTTCATTAAAAAGTTACATGATAGTTTGAAAGAATCTTATACTAGAAACAAGGAATTAAAATACAAAATTTGTTTTCTTCTTCATGATAATACAGGCCTTATTCAAGAAAACAAGATGCTGAAAACTGAAAATGATTTCTTGAAAAAAAATGAGATTGATTTACAAAAAAAGTTTGATAGAAAAACAAGACTTTGTGAAATGTTCAAAAAGGAACAAGATAATCTGAAAAAAAGAATGAATAATTTAAATGAATTACTCCAATATAAGAAACAAAACTGCTTTCAAGAAAATGGAACAAAACCTCATTTTGGAACTTATAAGAAGAAGATAAATTCTGCTGCAAATGATTTTGCTGTTTATAAGAGAAAACAAGTAAGATTTATTAAACCTGTTCATATAAATAACTCTTTGATTATGTGTAATTTTTGTTGTAAAAAAGGTCACATGAAAAGCGATTGATATGTGAGAAAGAACATGAGAAAAGGCATGAAATGCATGTGGATAGTTAGACATGATGCTAACTTTCAAGAATTCAAAAATTAAAGGGTACCAAATATTAGTTCTTGAACTCTTGAGTAGGTGAATTTGGTGAACATTACTAAGGAATCAAAGTGGGTGCTCAAGATACATGATCGGTGATCCATCACATTTCATCAAATTCAAGCCAAAGTCTAGTGACAAAGTGACATTTGGAGATGACATGAAAACTAAAACAATTGGAGTAGCAGATATTGGTAAGATCGGTGAGATTCTTCTTCATAATGTTCTTTTGCAATTTTCTTTTGATGTTTCTGATATTTTGAACTGAGTTTTCCTTGATATTTTTGAATATGACTAAACTTTTATAATGACAAAAAGGGGGAGAAATGAATGATACTGATCTAATGATAATTTGCTTTGATAATTATTTTGATTGTTATTTCTCTGTTTGGTATCAATTTTCTATTTTTTGGCTGATGATTGCTAACTGTTAGTATGTTGATAATTGCTGAATTTTGATATCATTTTTCTATTTTTGTTTGAAATATTGGATTCTCTGTTATTGTTGCCGGGTTATGGTTACTGTTTTTTACTCTCATCTTATGATGACAAAAAGGGGGAGAAATAGATGCAATGAGTAAGGGGGAGCTTATGCTCAATCTTTTTTCTTTCTTTCATCCATTGTTTTGTCATTATCAAAAAGGGGGAGAATGTTGATCTTAGTCCCTAGCTTTTGATGTTTACAAAACAAATGGATGATACTAATATCTTTTCAAGATATACTTTTAGTTATGAAACAAATCAAATTCAAAGATCAAGTGTAATTGAAAGAAACAAAAGTTGTTGAAAGTTGTCGGACGCTTGTGAAGACAGGATCGGACGTCCGATAATCATTGCGTAACTTCGGACGCATGAAGAACTCCATCACCGGACGTCCGAAGGAAATAAGACATTTCCCCTAACTCACTGACTTCGATCGGACGCAAGCATCGGACGTCCGATAGAATTCTTCAAACTCTTTGTCTGCTATCGGACGGAAGTACCGGACGTTCGATAGAATCGTTCAAATTCGACGAAAGCTGTCGGACGCTCATAAGGACAATACCGGACATCCGATAGAATTGAAGAAATTTTCTCAAACTCACTGCCTGCTGTCGGACGTAAAAAACAACGGCTAGTTGACTCTTCAGATACTTTCTATCCGTTGGAAGCATTAATGAACCACTTTCTTGGTTTCCTATAAATAGAGCATGGTCAGAAACTCCAAATAACTTTTGCACATTGAAGATACAAAAGATCTAGAGTAGTTTTAGTGAGAAAACACTCTCCAAAGAAGATTTGTAGTCTTGGTGGTGTGAAATTCATTGTAAATTTTTCATTTGTGAGTGAATACTTCAATAGTGTAGTTCTGTGAGGGTTGTCCTGAGGGATAGTAAAACTTCCTTGCTTGACCGAGTGGAGCTTGGGGTAAGGAGGAAGTGAACCTTCCTTTGTACACAAGATTGGTTGTACTTCATCAATTTGAAGAACCTTGTTCTATAAATTGATCTACAAGCTCAAGAGGAGTTTGGTAGTCAATTGGTTTGCAATTCTTCCCTTCTTATTTACTTATTGTTATATTGTGATCTTTTAATTGCTTATTTCTTCTACTCCTAAGCAATCGTGCTTTCTTACTAATTGCTATATTATGTGGTCACTTAGAAAAGAGGGTAAATTTCATTTTGAGCAAAAAGTGCCTATAACTTGATTAGTTTTTTAATCAACCTAATTCACCCCCTCTTAGGTTGTCTTCGATCCTAACAGTCTGTGACTACAATCAACTTTTGCACTCAATTTGATGGGTCTTTGGTCGGATATTTTAAAAATGAGAAGGGGCTAAGGCATGGTGATCCTA
Source organism: Coffea eugenioides (assembly GCF_003713205.1). Classification (NCBI taxonomy): domain Eukaryota; kingdom Viridiplantae; phylum Streptophyta; class Magnoliopsida; order Gentianales; family Rubiaceae; genus Coffea; species Coffea eugenioides. The sequence goes on along the minus strand of NC_040044.1, from coordinate 17,561,163 downwards.
TCTCACCTTACCTATTTGTATTGGTGATGGAGGTCTTCTCTCGCATGTTGACTAAGAATGTCCAAAAGCAAGGCTTTGATTATCATCCGAAGTGTGAAATATTGCATCTGACCTATCTCAAGTTTGCTGATGACCTATTTTTGTTGGGAGCTGCTATTGAAAGATCTATAAATGTTTTCAAAGAAACATTATTGGAATTTCAACAGGTTTCTAGTCCAAAACCAAATCTCTAAAAGAGTGAAATGTTCTATGCAGGCTTTTTGAGTGAAAAACAAATGCTAATGAGTAAGATGTTGGAGATGCCTTTGAGTACATTACCTATAAAATACTTGGGCATATTACTCATATCTACAAGATTTACAGCTAAAGATTGCACCACATCGAAGGACAAGATCATTGCCAAAATTAGAGGTGTAGACACTAAAATTTTCTTAATTCCAAGTATACTATTTTTATTTTTCACTTATAAATTGCATAAATAATTATTTTAATTTTTGTTTTGTAGGTTTGTGCAAAAAGAAAGAAAAGAAAAAGTAAAATGGATGTTCAAAATTGAAGAATTTGGTAGAGATTTTTATTGTGTTTCAAACACAATAAAAGAAAAACCAAACCCAACCACAAAACCTACAAAAAAATCCACCCAAAATCCAAATGAAATCCAAACAAGACCCTATGCAAAAACACAACAAAAAGCCTACTCGAAGCCTAGCCAAAGCCTGGAAAGAAAGAAAATAAGAGAAGGCTCGATTGATCCAATTCCTTTCTTTCCTAAACAAAAAAAACTATTGCTTCATGTGCGTGTGCGCGCCATATTCTTCCTATTTTAGCAGACGAAGGAACCAGTACAAGAAGAAACTGTGAGCAGTTTCTTTCATAGTAAGAATTTTTTTTTCCTTCTTTCTTTCTCCCCAAGGCTGGGTTGGTACAAGAACAGCTCATTGCATCCCAAATTCTATCTTTTAAGATTCAAAAAAAGGACACCTCATCATTTCTAGAAAATTCATCCTACCTATCATTTCTAGAATTTAGGGTTTTTTGATTTCATATAAATAAGAAACAATGCAGCTTTTAGGGTTTAAGAGCAACTTTTGTGTTGAAACCTTTTGCTGATAATCATTAAAACCCCTTCAAATTGAAGCTCAAATTCACCCTCCTTGAAAAAGTTTTCTGCAAAAGTGGGAACAGGCTGGTCGACAAGCCCTGTTCATCCTCATTTTCCCACTTCGTTTGAGAAATTTGGAATGAGTTTTGTTTTACTGCACCTTCTAGGATCATAGTAGAATGATTTTGTTGTTGAAAGTTTTTAGGAAAAACAGTTCTAAGGCCCTCAAATCAAAGCTTGAAATCGTCATCCTCACAACTCTTGGCACCAGTAGCAGTCATCAGGATTTTTGCTGCACTTCGATTTTTGCGAGTTTTCCCAAAATTTTTCACTCTCAATCTGATTCCATAAGCATCAGAGGTAACATTTATTCACTTTTCTTGTTGATTCCAACTTGTATAAGATCTAAGTTTATCATATATGAATTCCAAGTTCTTGTTTTTTTTTACCAAGTTTGATGATTTGAGTTTGTCTCTTGTTGATGCTCACTCAATGATTTCCAAGCTTAAAATGATCTCTTTAGCCATTTCATTTGAAGTAGTAAAATGCCGAAAACTAGGAAAATGAACTTTAGCATCATTTGCAGCTTTGTAGCTTCTAAAACTAAACCCATGTTTCCTGATTTTGTGTTTGGGTTTGGAATCTTTGAAGGAAATTTATTTTACTCATGAACCTAGGGAGTATAGGCCGCTTGATTGTTTCCTTGCATTGTAGAACTTGTGTTTTGGGTTAAAATAAGATATAAATTGGTTAACAAGAATTATTTCTTTAGTAGCTGTGCACGCTTGTTTCTTCTCCTCTCGGTAGGCTGCTGCATAGAATGATGTTCAGACTTGTCAAATTTGACATGGGTTCTAAGAAGTTGGCATTTTGAACCCCCCCCCCAAAATTTTGCATAATTGTCTTAAGCCCCAAAAATCATGAAAATGAATTAATTTCTTTTTATATGTTTTATGCATGTTTTGTTTTGAGAGAATTAATTCTCTAAGTATAATTGGAGCTTAAATAAAATTTGTTAAATTTAGATTTTTAATTAGACAACTTTAAAAATTAATGCAAATAATTTTGGTTTAATGGGTTAGTGTTTTATTTTCGCTTGGGTTTGTGACATAGGATTTAGAGTTCAAACCCGATATTTTTATTAGATTTATGTTTATAAACTGAATTGGACAACGCTACTCTTTTCAATAGGACATTTTGCTTATTTTTCATGGGCCAAAGCGAAGCGGCCAAAATGTATAAAAATGGCCCAACATATTGTTTTAATGTAATTAGAAATAAATTTTGCAATTTAACCTCTAATCTTTTGTGTAATTTTATTGTAATCCTAAAATTTTGGATTTCTTTCATTCATGCCCTTAATTTAATTATATTTTGGCCCCTAAACTTTATCTTTATTTAATTTTGACCCCTAATCTTCTTGAGAATTATAATTTGACCTCAAACACTTTCTAATTTTTGTAATTTAGTCCCTATTAGTTTTCGATTTCTCAATTACAATTGCTTCTCTTTTTTAATTGCTATTTATACTTCATTTAAAATGCATTTAATTTGTAAATTCTAAATGTTTTATGTTTATGTACATGTTTTTGTAATAATAAGGAGAATTTAGTATATGTTCACGATCTTTTAAAGTGTTGTCAATTAAATTGGTGCATTAACCCATTTGTTGATTTTGAAAAAATAAACAACTCTCCCTTCCCATCACTTAGAAAAAGGGGAGGTACCCCTATTATCCTTTAAATTCCTTTTATGTGATCCTACGTATTTATATGTTTTATTTGTTTTCATTTTATTTATTTATTTAAAACTTTTATTCATTTTATTTTTGTTTAATTTAAGTGTTATGATTATTTGGAGGGCATTTAAATGCCCAAATTGTAACGAGATAGGTAATGTAATAGATATGTTTTAGTTTTGCAAGAAATGTTATTAGTTAGATGAATGTAATAGATAGGTTAGATAGATTTATTATCTTATATTTCCCCTTTTAGATTGTAGTTAGGACCCATAATGTAATAGTTAGGTCTTATGTGCTTGTGTGTTTACATATTTATGTGGTTTATTCGTTTTCTCTAGAGTTTTACAACTAGATATTGTGCCTATGTGTCTATGTGCTCTATATGTTCTATGTGCTTTATGTTTATTTGTTTTAATTATACTTTATATACTTTATTTATAATGAGTACATGACATCATCACACTAGTTAATGCTGGTTGTGGCTTTTCTCCCCGATTTCTCATTAGTCCAATGTTAGTGAGAACTTATAGAAATGGATTAGTACAATGCTAAACTCTTAACTATTTACATGTTAGATTTATATTTTGTGTGACATTTATTGTCTTTCATGCATTTTTCCATTTTAGGTTATTTCCATTTGCATGATATGTCCTCTTATTTTCGGTTATTTCCATGTGCACGAATCATATCATTTACACTTGCATTTCATTTAGATAATTAAAAAAACATTATGTTAGCTCATTTACTTGTCTAGATTAGAAGTGTCACCTTTCAAATATGGGAAATAAACAATATAGTTTTTTAGACTTAGCATGCTATTACTTCTCTATAAGAAAAAAAAATTGTGTTACGAATTTTAGATTTCCGTATCTGTTATGTTGCATGCCCCTATTCTAGATCATGTATATCATAAATTTTTTTTGGAATCTCATCTTTTACATATTCGTGACGTCATCAAGAGATTATTCTTGGACTTCACAATTAATGTGATTCGTACCAATTAAATTTTGAAGAAATATTTCATCCCTCTTGATACCCCCTAAGTTTAGATTTGCATCCATATAGAAACATTCAAATGTGATAAAGTTTTAGAGGTTAGATTAGGAAATTTTTTGATTAAATCGCGCAATTAGTATTAGTTAAGTTAAAAGGGTGCCTTAGATTTGAGTCGATCAAAATTTTGCTTTTCCTTTCTTTAACCATAACTCCCAAATTCTTTTCTTTCATATTTAAAAACATGGAGTCGTTTAAAAAGATTTTATTTGTTTTCATTTAAAATATATTTTGGGTGACTTGTTACACCTAAATTCGATATTAAGTGGTGACTTTCTAAAAACCCTTTTTAGACTATTATTTTGGCTTCAAACCATCGCATATTCTAAGTTTTATTTTAGGCTTTTTTTTTTTTCTAAAATCAAAAACTCATTTTTAACACATCTCCTTTTATTTCAAAAAATAGAGCGTGACAATGAGCTAGTATGTTAAAAAGCTATCTTATGGATCATTGCCAGAATTAGAGGCTGCTATGTCAAAAAATCAAGAGAAGATTACAGGATCTGAAGCCAACCCGGGCTAAGTCCAAACAACTTTTGGGCGAAATCCACCAAGTAGAAAAGGCTAATCCCTGATATGGGGACGAGCCCAAGCATATAAACCACTTCTTTTCCTTCCAAAAATCCGATGTGGGACTAATATCTTTAGGGACAGCAGTTCTGGCCTCACACCTGGGACTAAATCCGATGTGCACATGACCTTATCACGGAATCTGGCTAAACCAAGTGTGCAAAGTAAGAGAAAGACAAACTGAACCTATTACAGTATCAAGTTTTCCTTTTGTTTTTAGTTTTTTGTCTATATTTTTTATTTCTTTGAGTCAATTCATGGGTTCAAGCACGAAACACACAGAGGGACCAAAATGGTGTTAGCACCTACTGGTACTTACATTTTCTTTTTTGGATATCCATCGTCTAATGCGGTTAATTTTTCTTACTCCTTTTCAACATATATAGAATAAGAGCCGAAGGCCTCTTGTGACCTGGAATGGTTTTCGTCGTCCTCGCACGTGCCGCACATGTGAGTCACCAGCCCTTTTTTTTCTACGCGATGCTCCACACGTCTGCATATACTTCCTCTCTAGGGTTTTCTTAAATTTCCTCTGCTGCCGCCGCCTTCTCTTCTCCCCTTCTCTCTTCGCCTCACCTTTATTCTCAGAAGCTCCGTCTCCTCTACTTTATTTTCTCTTCTCCAAAACATTCGATCTCTCATTTTTTTCCCCTTTCTCTCGGTTTTGTGTTAAAACCTTCATTGCATTGAATTTTTTCACTTTTTTTAGGTTGCAACTAGAATGATTTTTAATTTCTGGACTCTTATTCTCCGTCTAAGATGGAGTTGGAAGCGCCTCACCCGAGAGTCTCTTCACTCGAAAAAGCCCATTTCCCGATTTTGACACATCTGCTCTGGAGTTCGTCTATTCTTTTACTCCGGCGACCCATAAATGCCGCCACCTTGCCCGCCTTCCACGAATTATTCCTTTTTCGTCTCGTTGCCGCCCATTCTCGTGTTCAGAGTGATTGATTGTGGTATGTTCTCCGATTACAGTTAGCATTTTGAGAATCTAACTTAGAGCTTATCCACTTCAATCTTTGAATGTTGCACCGCTAAAACCCTAGGTTTGGCACACTACCGGATTTCTGGAATTCCGGAGATCTGGTAATAATAGAATATCTTCTTCTCTCTCTCTCTCTCTCTCTGGTTGTGTTTTAATTTTTTTTGTTAACATAACAACCAAGTTGAGTTTCCCTGGCATTTCATTATGCAATACAGGTTGCTGATTTGGGTTCTTTGGAACTCTCACCAGTGGATGGCCGAACGTTGACTGATTTTATGCATACAAGAGGCCTTAGGATGCGTTCTCTTGGACAAGTTGTAAGTGGTTTTACAGTGATGTGGATTTCCCACATTGTACTAGATTCTTTTACATCAGATATGCAGTATTAGCACCATGTTTTCTGTGCATTATAACTAATTTGCCATGTATCACTTCCAGTGGTACTAAAATTGCACAGTTGAAATTCAATTGCAAAAACCTTTACCATTCACTAGAGGAGATGAGAACAATTGTTCAATTTCAACCTCTCACTGGAAAACATATTATGTTTGTATAGAAAATGGATTTTGTATAGCATCCTTGTTATAGTTATTTAAAAAACTAAGAATAATAGTTCTGTGCATTATTGTTGCACTTTAATCTTTATTTTCTAAAAAAGCTGTTTCCTGTAATATGGTATAGTTCTAATATGTACATTAAACAGTTGCTCTGAAAAAAATATGTTGATCTATGGTTGTTTCTCTAATAAAATAGGTAAAATGCTAATTAAATGTGGTAGGATATTTTTACAATTTAAATGCAGCAATGTCTCTTAGTAATGTGCATTGCCAACAAGATGCAAATGTTTGGCTTAGATTAGATGGAGGAAACATGAATACTAGCAAGATATGCTTTTTTCATTTGATTTTGTACAAATGTACTTTATCTTATTAGCATATTATGGATAGTCTGCTTTATGATAGTCTTTGGCATAAACACGCTACCTGTTTGTTCTACTTTGGTCTCATTGAGGTTCAATTGGTCTTTGGACAATATAGAGCCTGATAAATCTATTAACTAGAGAAGTCAATGCTTTAGTCTATGTCTCATTAACATTCTTTTTCTTCAATCTTCTGAACATGCAGCATCCAACTCCTGATCCTTACGTTTGCCTGGAATACGCCAGCACTAAATTCCGTACCCGTACCCACACAGGTATGTAATTCTTATTATTTCCTCTTTTTATCTTTGTTTGATTGTTTTTTCAATTACTACTAATATTCGAGCTTGTAAGAAAACTCTCCATTTTGTTGCCTAACTATTCTATTCTACTGCTACTTAATTACTTATGTAGACGGTGGAAAAAACCCTACTTTTCAAGAGAAATTCATCTTCTCCTTGATTGAAGGGCTAAGGGAGATCACTGTTGCTGTTTGGAACAGCAATACCATTACTTATGATGATTTTATCGGCAATCGAAAGTAATAATGTTTTCTTTAACTTTCTGCCTTTTGTTTTCCCTGCATTCTATTCGTTGTATTAGTTTGAGTATTTTCTTTTTATTCTATACTTTTAGATGATTTATTATTTTTTTCCAATTATTGTTAATCTATTAGGGTTCAGCTGCAGAAAGTTCTTTCTCAGGGATTTGATGATAGTTCTTGGCCACTTCAAACTAAAACCGGCAGGTATACTCTGCAAAAGATAAAAAGGGACAATTACCTACCATATTCATTCTTTTGTAGGTTAATACATACTTGAGCATTTAAACATATGGTGTGTGTGTAGGGAAAATACCTAATAGTATTTTCTGCTCCATCTTGCCATTTGGGTATTAATAAGTAGGAGAAAGATATTTTGCAAACTGAAACTGCTTTGGAGTCAAACACTTTAGAAGTCTAGAAGGTTACATTGGTTCGAGCTTTTGTGGATTAGCACATATTTTCAAAGCGACATCTCATTTTTTTTCCTTTCGCTTGGTTTTATGTTAAAACCTTCATTCCATTGAATTTTTTTCACTTCTTTTTAGGTTGCAGCTGGAATAATTTTTAATTTCTGGACTCTTGTTCTCCGTCTAATATAGAGTTGGAAGTGCAGAAACATCTTCCGCCACTTGTTTTGTTTTTTGCCCTTTTTAAGGTACTATCTTCTTTGTTCTGATGTTCTTTCCCATTTTTCTATTTCCTTTGTTCAAGCTTTTGTGGATTATCCCTTGTTCGAGCTTTTGTGGATTAGCCCATATTTTCAAAGCGACATCATCTTACAAGTTTTCCCATCCTTGATGGATAGGGGCAAACTTGATGCTTTATTATAGGTTTTGCTTATCATGCCTTGATTTTTTTGATGTAGAAAATGTTCAATTTAGCAAATTAATATGCCTTTCATCCTTTTCTTCTGCCTTTTGTTTTATTACAGGGGAAGGAATATGTATTTGTTGCAAATTCAAATAACTTGGATGCAGCTATTGATTTAAGTATCCTTGATTAGTCTGATGGCCTGACATCTGTTTCCCAATATATAATGCTTAATCACTTGATTAGTCTGATGATCCTTGTTCTTGGGGAAGAGACACCACTAGCATAAATAAGGCTCAGTATTACGATAAAGTCTGAGCCTCTTGGGGCTTGAGACCTTAAAGAGTCAAAACTCAGGAAAAATGAATGGATGAGGCACCCAGAGGGCCAGGCAGTTTTTCAAAGGGTTGTTTCCCCTTTCTGTTTTGCCAATGATTTCCAATTTTTGTTGTCTATACAGAAAGAAAATAGAAAATCACAGCCCTTTCTAAGCAGACAGATAGATACAATAGTATTATTTCTTGAACTGTGCATTTGGAAATGGAATTTGAATTGGGGACTTCATTTGATTATCTTTGAAAGTGCTTGTCGAGAAGTCATCACATTTCATGGAAACTTTTCATTGTTGATGTGATCACCTTCGACAAAGCATTTTTCTTCATCAGGGCTTTGTTGTTTAGTGAAGGTTTCTGGCTGTGATGATAGAGTTATTTTCTTGAGTTGTTGGCATAGAGTTAAATCGGGTTGGTTTCTGGCTGTGATGATAGAGTTATTTTCTTGAGTTGTTGGCATAGAGTTAAATCTGACCCGTATCTTGGCTAGGCAACCCTGATGGCATGTGATCTGAGAGGGGGTGGGCTTTCAATTAGCTCCTCCTTTCTCCCTCACATATGCAACTAGGAAATTGCAGCGATGGCGTTGTCGCCTCGTCTTTTGCCTTGTCTTGTTACAGATCTGAACCTACTCCAATACTCACATAGTGTATGATGATGGACCTTTATCATGTTCTTTATATTTTTCATGAAAGATTTCCCCTGCTTAATTCCTTAAATTCCATAACCTTTTGGTATCTCATGTTACTTTCTTTGTTTTGGTGTAAAAATGATTGCCTTCTGCACCACTATTGCAGTTTTTTAACAAAAAGTTCAACAATTCTAGAACTAAATCACTGGTATTTTTGTATTTGTGATCTACCTTTTAGGTTGCTGTAACCTTAAAAGTCCTTCGGTACTTACCCTCAATAAAGGTGAATTATTTAGAATTGCTTTGACTGTTTGGCTAAGTATGTATAATCCCCTTGGCGTTGAGATTATCAAAAAAGAAATATGACTTGTATTAACTCAGCTAAAATCTCATCTTTACAGAAAAAAGGAGAATTACAAATGACATCAATTGGTATGGCCCCTTAATCTCTTTTTAATATCCTAAGCTACTAAGGTTGCCCTATTATAAACATTTGGCATTATAATTACTTGTGCATCAATTTTTGTTCTTTTTTATGGTTTCCTTTGTCAACATATGTAGAATAAGAGCCGAAGAGCTCTTTGGTTGGGTTTTATCTTAACCGTCTTCTCACATGCCGCTCACATGAGTCACCAGCCTTTTTTTATCGCGCGATTGCTAGACGTCTACATATACTTGCAGGCGTCTACATATGATGCTTAATCACTTGCTCTAGAATACTTTTCATTGTTGATGTGATCACCTTTGACAAAGCACTTTTCTTCATCAGGGCTTTGTTGTTTAGTGAAGGTTTCAGGCTGTGATGATAGAGTTATTTTCTTGAGTTGTTGGCACAGAGTTAAATTCGACCTGTATCTTGGCCGGGCAACCCTGATGGCATGTGATCTGAGAACGGGGGGCTTCAATTAGCTCCTCCTTTCTCTTTCACATATGCAACTGGGAAACTGTAGCCATGTCTTTGGCCTCGTCTTGTTACAGATCTGAGCCTCCTTCGGTACACACACAGTGCATGATGATGATGCTTTAGCATGTTCTTTATATACTGTACCAATAATTTGATCCATGAGAATGACATGGCCTTCTTGAGAATCAAGGAAAATTTATCCTATGATTTCATGGCGTTCTGCACTTTCCTTTGCCTATGTTTTCAAGCATTGCATTCAATGTTGAAGCATGTGATTTTTTGTTCAGACATCAGCCCAATTTATGTACTATCACCTCCTCCATAAATCAGTTTCTGCAGCACGATTGGACATCATTTGTTTCTTTCTATCAGTTTTATACAAGTGGTTCTAAGGTCTGCTTGGTAAGTGCTTTCCTTTATACAATTTGTTCATAACTACATTCTTTAGTGATCTAACAAACATTTGTTTTTATTTTTTTAAATAGGCCTTTCCACAATATGCTGATATTTGACTACGTGAAGGCACAACACCAACAGTGATTTTTACAAGTGGCTATAAAACGTATTGCATTGGCATGAAACAAAGATCCTTCGACAAGAATTGGGCCACTTTTGCAGCCGAACATGTTTTTTGCCCCGGAGACATATTGCTTTTTATTCCACAATCGCTCATCTCTTTTGGTGTTATCATATTCAACAAAAAGGGCATTGAAAAACTATATTCATGGCATTTTAATTTCACTATTCATCTAACTTAGTCCATATTACCAAGTACTGCGATAGTCTTAGAGAACAAATTGTAGTTGATAAGTACTAGAACTAAACTCTTATGTCGCTTCCCATTATGTATCTTGCTCCATTCAATTAGGAGCTTTCTTTATATGAAAAGTGTTTTCATTGTATATCTTGTTCTGTTCGATTCCTTTCCTTCTTTATATGAAAAGTAGTATATGTTCCTGTTTATATTGTGCTCCTGTGTACCTCATCTACCACCAAAAAAAAAAACCCATTCACCTAAGCTACTATAATCTCCTCCGATATTTTCCTTCCACATCATATGCTTGTCTGGGCATCTTCTCTTTCTATACCACCGCGCACCGCGCGGTTTATGCCTCCTAGTACTAGTATATAGGTCATCTTACCGTGATGAAATATGCATCATTGCATTACCTTGTATGGCAATCGGCATACATAATTTCGAAGAGGAAAATGAAATTAGAATCAAATATGATAACTAAACTTGATTAATTCATTTTCAGTTCCGTTGTAAGCACTTTAATTTGAGGATGAAGCCTTGTCTACATAACAATTAGTGTAGTATGGGGCATATGTTACTAACAAAGAAAAAACAATTTTAACATCAGTTGACAACAAAAAGCCAATCTAACAAAAAGAACAAAAAACTCATCACCACCCTAAATAACAATTAAACACAAGCAATTTGTGCTACTTAAATATCATATTCACGGTTGTCCCAGAATTCCCGCCTTAATTTCAAATACATAAAGGAAGCCATAGCCAATAAAACAAAAGTCAGGAAAACATGGTAATAGAAATGACCAATGCCAGCCCATACAAAGAAAGGAAAATAAAATTAGTCAAAAAGAAAAGATTAAGAAATGAATGACCGCCTATCAACAACACACTTTTGTTCAAGAGGGTCACCTATCATTCAAGAGTTTTCAGCAAAACAGGTACATTTTTCAGACGTGAAACTTCTAGTGTCTAATCATTATTAAGAAATCTGCATAAAAAAAAAAAGAAAAATCAATTGCAGTGCAATTAAATTTTGTTGGACAAATGCTAGACTCAATAATCAAAGATATTTTATCCTTTTTCAGAAATATCAAAATGAGCTTCATCGAATATGACAAACTGTTGTATCAAGCTCTATATACAATATAGGCATAGGATTGTGTAAAGAAAATGAAAATCTTCTCAAATTAACTGGCCATAAAGAAACCAATCAGATGGACTTTTATACTGGTTGTAAATGGCTTTGGTACGGGGCTGAGAAAGAAGGGATATTAAGGCTCAAGGCACCCATTTTTCTGGTTAAATTCATCGCATGATCACCATAGAACGGTTGTTCTACCAGATTCATTTAAACTGCCTGAATAATGAAACAAAATTGTTCCTTGTCATGACTGCCACAAAATTAGTCAGCATTGGACTTTCATGAGCTTGTAATAAGGCTGGGGATAGGTTTGAGCAAAGAAATGGATAGTGAAGGCCCAAAAAACAAACATTCAAAAGGGTTCTAAACCTGTGACCGCTTTACAAAATGCCTGTCACGCCATAATTTGGGGCTCTTGAATTCTTCCAGATTTTTTACTTTCTTCACAAAATGAGCCTTCTTGATTTTGAAATTTTAGTCTCTTCCCCATCATGCTTTTTTTTTCGTAGGAGAAGTAATCATCGCTAGGTCTTGAGACTTGAGCACTTCTCAATCCTTTTTTTTTTTTTTTTTTCAGAGCTCTTCTCAAAAAATTTTTTTTTTTGTTGAGCTCTTCTCAATGTTTCTATCTTTTTGGAGCTCTTTCCTTTTTTTTGGAGCTCTTTTCAGTTTGTTTCATTGGCTTTTAAGAAATAAACATTTTAAACTCTTTGAATTTGGAGCTCTAACAAGCGTAAGACTTCAACAACTTGTCCTTCATTTCATTGATAATCAGCAAATTGTCGTCTACTAAATTTTGAATTTGATCTCCCTCAATATCTAACCCCAGTGTGGGGCACGGTCAACAGGGGGTTAAATAAAAAGAATTATCAACTTTGAAGGCTCAAAGGGGAAAACAAAGGCCAATATGTTTAGATAAAGAAACGAATGCCAAAAACATCATCCTATTTTCGAGGCGATCAAGATTAGGAACAATCCATCAAGCAGCCAAAAAGAATTAAGTAGCACAACCCATAAGTGTGGGTGTTTGTCAAGGGGTTTTGGAAATAAACACAATTCAAAGTCCCAAGGGGGTCGACAAGGTTTAAACTGCATATGGTAGTAGGAAGAAAGCCATCATCACATTGGTCTATTTGAGTCCAGTCCTAAGAGAACTAAATAAGTGAGGTATATGAAGTTGCTTGATTCACATTTAGATGGTTCAGAAATGCACAACATATGCCACAAATTTACTAGCCACAAGGGTCTGAACAGGAGAACATAGATGGTTTAGAGATGCACAACATGTGCCACAATGTTGCAAGGGTTTGTTTGGATTGCTTCATATTTCCCCAATTTTATTTACTTACATCATCTTTACAATTTCCAATACACCTTTTTATCTTCCCAATATCTTTTTATTTCACATACATCACATCACAAAAAGTGCTACAGTAAAAATATCCCAAATAATCCCAAATAACTTACAATCGAAACAGACCGATGCACAACATGCACCACAAAAGTCATAATGACAAGATAGATAGTTTGAACATGAGACATGAGGTTCAAGAATCTGGCTTTTATTTTTGGCTGATTTTGCTACCAACTTCTAGGTTTTAGTTTGCCATATTCGATGGAAATTATCTTCTTATTTCTTCAAAAAGATATTTCAACTTTGATCTCGAAGTGTGCCCAAAGGTGAAATTATACCTTCAATTTTAAACCAAGGCATTCATCCAAGAAATTTAGATTGCACAATAATTCAGAAGAAACGTTGAAAATCTATTTCCAAATCTACTTGTAGAAACAATATGAATTTTGAACAAAACAGAAATTTGTTGTTATGATTCTGCGGTGACCATTGAACGTGGTAATGAAATTGATAAGCCTTTTTGTACCATACACGCTAGATGAAGTAATAAAGTACAAGAAACCAAGACGAGTAAGAGTTGGGACAAGAATAGTAAGAAGACCAGAAAGAGAGATAAGCATGGTGATACTAACATTTCAAACCAACACTTGCCATTTCATCAGGACCACATAAATAGCTACCTAAAAAGTTCAGCATCTTACAAAACAAATATAAGGAACTCAAAAACTCCACAATGAATAGACAAGATTTTCGTTTCAATTATCAGCATTGAGCCAATCCTGGAGAAAATAAGAGCAGTATATTACATTACCCATGTAGTTATGCTTCAAAGACATATCAAGCTGCCTTTCTAATGATTCAAGTTCATTGCTGTTTAAAGGACCAAGATCCTCACCCAAAAGATTCCAAGCATCACAATGATGAAAATGAAATTGATGCTACTGTCTCATTCTCCAGCAGTAAAGCACCTATGCCATCTTTGCATGGCTTCGTAAGATTCATTATGCTTCAAATTCTCCTACTAATTATAAACTGCTACAAGCAAAACAGTATGTAATTAAGAGTCCGAATTTTAGAAAGAGAATAATGCAACAAAAGGCATCTTCACACAGAGAAAATCAAACAAGGTGAAAGCGAATGAACCATGCAAAATTTCAGGTCTGCCCTAAAAATCTTGTAATTTAGACGAAAAGAGTGAAATAACTACAAACAAGCCAAACAGCAATTGAAAGATAAAAACTTGAAAAGAAAAACATATCCAATACTCCACTTCTAACACATGCAAGTAGCAAAATTAGTGTAAATTTTCTAAGAAATTCCACAACCAACAAAATGCACAGGCAACAACACATAGATTGATAAAGAAAATCCGGCTACTACTAAACTATTGCAAGAACAAACTTGTTACGATACTTTTTTTTTAAAAAAAAAATTATCAACTGAAGAGATACGTGCCGCAATTAATTCAGAAATAAAATCTAACTCACCTCAAAAGCCATAGTAACCAGACCCTCTATCTGAAATCTGTGACAAACAGTATCAAATAAAAGAAAATCAGCACTAAAACATTCGTCAAAAAAGATGAACCATAAAAACATGAAAAACATGCCATTATTAGTATGCGAATACCATGAAATGTTCTGACCAGCGAATAGAAGATTGTAAAATACATGTTATGTATGTTAAAATTCTGGCACCATAAATAAAATTGTAAAGTACATGTTTGCAAGTACACAGAGCACCATCTCCTCAAGCAAGAAAGAAGGTACGTCCAAGATTTTATAGAATGTGACCCTATTTCAACTGACCCTATAGAATGTGAAAACCTATAATCTTTTATAGGATCTTTACTGCACTTTCTTGTGTTATTATTCATTTCCAAATTGTTGTTGTCCATTGATTCTTTTCCTCAACTAGTACTCTTATGCACCCAAAACATTCATTTTACTCTTTTTGTCAAAACTAATCCATGATGCACATTCTAAATATACATATCAAAAGTATAGAACTCATACATTTTACATTGTAAACAACTGTGAACATGTAGTACAACCACATGTTAACAACAACTTCACACCAAAATTGATACCATTGCATGATGAAATATCATAAATTACGAGATGCCTGTAAATTAAAAAAACAGAATTCAGTAGATAAATATAGGCATTTCCATATCTCAACAACAAGACAACTAAATCCATTACAAAATATAAACAAAAAGAAAAGGAAAAGAAAGGCAAAACTTAGAAAAACATTACAGAAAAATTACCAAAAAAAAAAATCAAATTTGTCCATGTAAAAAAAAGAACTATATAGAATTGATTTGGGCATTCCATATATCAACTGCAAGAGTCCGAAATCCATTAAAATGATAAAAATAAGAAAAGAATAAATGCAGGAACTTAGAAATATTACAGTAAAGTTACCCAAAAAAATTGATATTATTCTTGAAAAAATACAGAACTCATATGGGCACTTCCACATCTCAACCGCAAGAGTCCCAAATCCATCAAACATATCAAAAAATAAGACAAGAAAATATTAAAAAACTAGAGAATCTCCTGTAATAATAACCATGAAAAGAACGAATGAAATTGAAAAGGGGAACATAACTGGCCTGGTTGAAATCATATGAATGATGCAGCGACAGTAATTTTCGACGTTTTTTCAAAGAAACTCAAATTTTAAGTAAGATTGAAAACCCTAAAGAATCCTAGAAGAAGATTACAAAGCTTTCTACAACCTTTTCTTTTTAGGGATTTTGGAGACACAAAAACAAAACTCCTGAGAAATTAAATTACGATATAAACTGTAATGAAATGCAGGAGTTAGACTAAAATAGAAGTTACGTGCTAGGAAGAAGGAAGGTAGAAGGCGTGGAATCTAGTAACTGAAGGCGTGATCAAAAGGAAGCACTTCGGCAAAGGCGCGTAAGCTAAACCACGCCTTTGCTGGGTTTCATCTGTTCTAACAGAAAGCCAAGAAGCGCGGCAACTTGCAGCAACTTGCAGCTGCAATTGGGACACGTGTTTGAACCTTATTTGGTACTGTTAGAAATCTGTTAGAAGCTAATAACTATATAAGCAGGCCTGTCTGCTTAGTCGAGTAGGCTTTTGAATCATTTCTGTCCAGATTAGTTGTAATAGCTTGAGGAGCAATCCTCATACTTTCCCTCCCAAATTTTCCTTCAGATCTTACACCTTCTTAGCTAAATTCATTACCTCTATTCTTGTAATTTGTTTCCGATTCATTAATGAATTTGAGCTCAATTCAATTACTGTTCCATTGATCAACTGCTGAACATTGCAGTCAAGTTTGTTTCCTTTTACATTTTCTGCCCTTTGGCTTCTGTACCATAACATAAACACAATTTTATCTAAATAAAAAACAAGTACTACAGTTACCTGATTATCCAAATTAGTGACTCTTCTTCCCCTGTTCTACCCTCGCACTTAAAAGCACAGAGATTCTCTCCTTCTCCGTGTGATCAAGAGTATGTAGAGAATGGGAAAAAAATTTGAGACGAAATTTTTATTCTCAAAAAACAATATCAAAATTTGAAAGTAAAAAATTCCGCCCAAATTTTTTTGAATAAAATTAACCCAAAAAATGTGAGGAATTAAAAGCTGAAGGAGGACGATAAGGCAGAAAGCGTGTACTATTGTGCATGTTTTTCTAGATGTTTTTGTGTGCCGAAATGGGAAAGACGAGAAAGAACAAGAGAGAGATTTATTAAGTCAGACATTTATCATTTGTGGGATTTTCATGGCATGCTTTCGCATGTAGATAACTTATTAGCATTATTTACTTAAGGGTAAAATGGGTTAGTGCAAAATTTTTAAGAAAAGTTTCATTTTGGTTATAAATACTAGTGATAAAGGGCACACCCAATATGTGTACAATTTAAAAATGTTTCTTGTATAAACTTATTTTACATAAAAATTTTTTGTTACCGAACATAACTTTGCTCTTTTAAGATTTTTTTTTAGGAGTATAATTATGTAATTCATTTATGGATAGTTATTTACAATGAAAATAAGTTGTGGTTAGGGTGAAATTTAGGGCTTGTAAAATAAAAGTTCAAGAGATAGCGGAAAAATGCTTACACCATAACTCAAAACTCCCACTTTATATATAGTATAGATTTTTCAATCCAAATTAATGTAAAATTAAAATTTGTGAGACTTTGTTAGACTTATATTTTAATTGTCAGAGTGTACAAACCTAATTTGAGCACAATGTGAAATATTGATGAGAAAATTAAAATATCAAAGTTCCTATTCATTATTCATGTTGATTTGTGTGCTTACATCAACTAACTATGCACAGGTTGACCTTTAAAAAAAAACTATGCATGGGTTGACATTATAAAATTAAGATATTAAATTAATTCATTAAAATAAGTTTTATGAAATGAAAAACTTCAATAGTACGAAAAAGTGTCAAATCAATGTAAATTTCTACCAAAATATCTTATTTTAAATATCCAAAATAAATTGAAAAAATCCTAAAATGCACGAAAATACCTTAAAAAATACTCAAATCTAAAGCCCACCAAACAAACACATCAATGCCATCCCCCATCTTGTGACTCTACTATTAATTGTCCTCTGTTGCTATCTCCAATCCTCCACTTGACCACTCTCTTCTCATCTCCCAACCCTACGTTTCCAACTCTTCTCCCTTCCTCCATCCCACAAGTCCGACCTATCTCTCACTGCTTCCCGCAATTCTACTATCCCCTATCATACCACTCCTCCCCCCTATTATATAGTCACAACTTTCTCTTGATCATAATTCACCCTTTCTCAACCCTACAGTCTTATTTTTTAACTTATTTCACTGTTCATTATTGCCACACCTTATCCAATGACCTACCTGTTATTGTCTCATGCTACCTTTCCCTACCCTCCACCACTCTTTCCTCATCTTATATTCCTACCTTTTCTCATCCCATGAACCCATCCTATTCCTTTATCCTACAAGCCCTACTTCTTCTTCATCTACCATCCGTGCAATTCTACTATCCCATCCTACAACTCTTCCTCACAACTTCCCCTCGGCCACATTTCACTATTGATCAAATGTGCAGTTTTACCTTTCAATTTTTTTCATGTTCCATGATTCGTTTTGTTACTTTGTAGGCATTTTTTATCAAATCAAGAGACAAAATTTTGGTGTTCAAGAAAAACTGAATTTGGATTATAAATTTCATGAAATTTTACCGTTTGGTACCGTTTGGTGTTTTTCTATAAACAACCATTCAAAAATGGGTTTTAATAAATATTTACTGTTATAATTTTGAAAAAATACTCCCAAAAACCAACCATAAGATGCATCTTTATTTAATTAAATTAATATATGCACTTTTGTTTAAATATATTTTTAAAATTCTTGTACTATATTTTTATAATATATGCACTTGCACTTAAATCAAAATACTACTGTATTTTAATTAATATATGCACTTTTTTAAATATTACTTTTAAATATATTTTTTAAACTCCTTGCTCGTTGCTCAATAATTATAATAGGTTTAACTTAAGTATAACTAAAGAGCCAAAAATATTAATTTATAGATTCCAAATTTAAGTCAAATTATTTAGAAAACAAAACCTATTGAAGTACCTTAAATTCATTGAATACCAAAAAAAATGGAAGAGAACAAAAAATTTTTATTTTGCAATAGTCAAGGTGTGAGAACTCCGAATTTTAAGTTTTATGTTTCCATTTTTAATCCATTTATATGCATTTAAATTATTTTAAGCATTCAAGATATGATTCATTTTTGGGGCCTTATTTTCTTTACTTTATTTAACTTTGGTAAAAATAAGTTTAAGAAAATGAGAGAATTAATTTTTGTTATGTCTAATAAACCCTAGGAAATTTAATTGTTTTGGGGTGGAGTTAGAACTTAAGTAAACTACTAGGATTGGAAGGAAATTGGGAAAAACTTGCTAGGTAGAAATTTGGCCAAGTGTCATCACACTACAACACCTTGACTTGGACAATTAGCTTCTTAAGTAAACTTTACCATTTAACAAAACATTAGCCCTTTTGTCTTGAGCTCTTGGCTGAACCTCTTGAGAGGAAAAACTTCACATAAACCCTAAGTCTAGTTCTTGGAAAATTAGTGCAAGATTCAAGAGGAAGTTCAACTAGATTCTACCCAACCTTGGCTTGCTACTTGAGAGGTGATTCTTGGAGTTCTTGGTGCAACTTGCAAAGCTTGAGGAGCTTGAGGTAAATATTAAATCATGAATTTAATGCTTTAAATTAGTAGGGTATGCATGTAATTAAGGTGCTTAGATAACCTAGATACTTGAGTTGTTGATGGCTTGGCTTGGGTTCTTGTTTTGAAGCTTGGATCACGTGTTTATGTTTATGCCTTCTATGTGTTTGATGTATGGTTAGGTGTATTAGGTGAGAATTTCTTTAGGTTTTCTTGGTTGTGTTAGCATGAGAATCATGGTTAAAGTAACCTTAGTTAACTTGGTGCACATGAAGTAAAAATTGAACATCCACAAGTTGGAATTTATGCTTGGGCTGGCCGAATTTTTAGCTCCAATTTTGTGAGGATTTTTGTGTTGTTTTGGTGAGATTTGTGCTCAAGGAACTTGGTTTAACCTTACCCTAGAAGTGGATGTTATGTATGTGTGTTTAAGTAGTAGTTTTGTTAGAGTAAAGTAAAGAAAATAAGAGGAAGTGTTGTTGGAAATTTTCGCGCAGGAGACTCTGAGCAGTCTTGGTAAATCTCTTATACCTTGGTGTAGAAAAATCCAAATTGAGTTCTGCTTATTTCATTTGAAACTAGATTCAGAGTGCATTCTACCATGAAAATTTCAGAAATTTTTTCAATTTTTATGAATATCTATGATTTTCCAAAGTTGACTAAATTTTCACACCTGCTTTGTTTTTCTACTTGATGAAGCAGCAACTTGAGACTGGAATATGACTGATTTATGGACAGAATCTTACAAATATGTATTCTGGAAAATTGTAGTCCTTTGAGTCTATTTTCCAATGGTATAAATTTTATAAATTTTGGACTTAAGAATCTTGCGATATTATTTTTCAAACAATGTCGCGCAAAACTGGAGAAAATTCTGTTTCCAAATGTATGCATGCTGACCGGTTTTCTTGAGTTTATTTCTCTTCACTTTTTGGTTTGTTTTGATGAAAGTTTGGCTCAATCTTGTACTATAAACTTAGTAGAACTCTTGTGGACTGATTTGTAGCGAAAACCATGCATTTAATTTGAAGAAAACTTGAGTTTTGATTGGCTGATTTTTTGGTATGGAACAGGGCTGCTGTTTTGGCCTTGTTTCACCTTCGATTCGTGATAGTTTGGACTTGAAATCACTTGTACTATTTGCCAACACATAATAATAGAGTTGTGCGTCGATTTGGTCATAAACCGATTACTCAAGGGGAGCGAAAATTAACTATTTTTCACTGCCATAAAACTGGAAAATTTCCAGTATTTGTACCCTTTTCATGTATTTATTGTTATTCTTAGTTTTTGATCCGAGAAACATTCTTTTCGCGCCAAACCTTGCTTGAATCATAAACCTAACGTGTATTTTTTGACTTCCTTGAACTTGCACTTTCGCGTAGGTTTTAAAACTTATGTCCTTTTGAAATCTCTTTTGGGTCATTTGTCGCTTCGAGTCGCTCTAGCTCTCTTGATCATTCCTTCTTTTGTTTAGTTGCTCTAGTTGGAATCTTAAAGTTTCGTACTTGCTTGAATATAGGTTTTGGTGTGGAAAACGAGAACCTTGGTGGGACCATTTGAATTGCTCTGCTTTGTCGGTGAGTGTTCCAATGCATGTTATTTGATTATGCACGACTTGAGAAAAATGTTATTATTTGCTTAAGTGCTCTCCTTTGAATGACATGCAAATAAGTGAATGACTGTTGTGATTTTCTTGTCTTTTTAATTTGCTAAGAGCACATGTTTGCATTGCATGAATGAGTGATAAATTTGCAAGAATGTAGGCCGATGTGTACTTTATTGCATCAGCTGAATTGAGCTTAACCCTATGCTAGCACCCTATCTGAGACCTGCCATTTGTGAGGTTGGATCAGTTGGACAGTTTTGGGTTTATAACTTACCAATGTTAAGTGCAAAGCTCAAAACTCTTTGTCGAAAGGCCTTGAGTACAATATTTAATTTTTAATGTTAAATGAGGGGATTGTTGATTTTTCAGATGGCATAAGGTGAATGTTAAATGAGAGGATTGTTGATCTTTCGGAGGACATAAGGTGGGAGTTCGGAGGTTATAAGGTGGTAAAATGTAGGGGATTGTTTATTGGCAGTTATAAGGTGAATATTGCTCCATGTGAGTCTCGTATCCTTTTAATGTTTAAAGTATTGCTCATCCTTGTATTTACTTAAACGAATGATTGAATGCACGTATGAATGTTATTGTTTATCAAATATTTTACATTGAATGATTCCTATTACAATTAATTGCTCCACTACCAGTTTTTAAAGTTGAGTATCGATTTACTTGAACCTATATTCTTGGTAAAACGTGTTTATATGTTAAATTGTGTTATTCTCTTATTTTGTCTGTTTACCTGGAATGCTCACTGGGCGTAAGCTCATCCCACGTTTTGTTTTCCTTAACAGGATTCGGATCCGAGAGTGCTCAAGAATACTGTTAGAATGTTTGAGAGACTTTAAGTTTTATTTTAGTAGAAATGACTGTAGTGTATATATTTTGGGTTGTAATTAAGATAGGCGCCGAATGACGAATCTTTTGTACCCGAACTTATGTAATAGCTTTTGGAGGTATGTAAATGTTATTTTGAGGTGTAATGAATATTATTTTGGTTAGTTTAAATTTTCAAATAATTCTTGTTATGGATGGTAGTGAGTCTTGGCGAGAGCTGGGCAGGCGGTCCACTGACCCCTCTGGTCCGCTTTTGGGGAAAGTGGGGCTGTCGTACAAATTTTTTTTGTCGATACGATAGAATTCCTATAACCTAAGCTAGCCTATTCTAGGGGGGGAGGGAGAGTGGACTCGATGTGAGTAGAAACTCCATCGAAGCTGGTCAATGAAGACCGTCACATATAAGGGCTGTCATACAAGGGCTGCCACTATTTAGCATTAAAACGTATTTAGTAGACTCGGTTAAAAATGGATTTAGCATATGAAGACACGAAATGAGTTAAGAAAATTCTTTTAAGGATAGAAAACATCTTTCCTTCACCATGAACTTGATGAATCAAAATAGGAGAAGAGTTTTCCTTATAATTTCTTTCTCATAAACCTTAGATAGAAAAATGTTGTGAATTATGTTATTCTATATGAGTAATACTATGATAGCACTAGAAAAATTAATAAAAATTTGGACCAAGTTTGTATAAAATTTCTATCTAGTTGTAATATTTACAAATCCATGCCTAATATTCACACACCTTTACTACCTTAAACTCGCTTGGAATGCAATGCCAATCAAGGTCATGATGATGTGTACATACCAACTAGGGATGTGTGGATATCATTTTCCTTTGAATAGTTAAAATTACTATTCACAAATAAATCATTGCATTGGTCTAGTCTCTAGTGTATTTTTGGTTAGAATTTGTGATTTTTAGTTAGAATTGCTATAATGAGCGACTAAAACATTGTTATTTCCTATTTACTTATAGTATCATTTCCAAATTTAACTGTATAAAACATTACATAACTTTTGAAAATAAGACATAGGTAATAAATATTTATATCTATATCAACCTATCAAAAGGCACAAAAATTGCAAAGGAATTAAGATAATCCAAAAATCTAAGAATAGAGAATATGGTATTGGATTGGGAAATTTGCCAAATTGGTTCCTAACATTTTCACAAAAAACTTTTTAGTCCCCAATATTTAAAATCAGCCAGAATCGTCCCTAATATATAAATTATGATTTATTTTGGTCCTAATGCTCGTATTTGCTCATTTCTGCAACTGAAAATAGCACGCTTCTCTTACGAGGCCATATTTTTAAGGGTAAAACCGAAAAATACACTTCATTCCCTGTTGAAAGCAAAAGTACCCCTTTTCACCTTTCCCCCTAAAATTACAGTCACAAAAAACCCTAATTTTTCCCTTGAATTTTGGGAGGAAGCATATGAAGAAGGCATTGTGTACCTAATGTTGAATGGGGCTCCTTTTTTCTTTTGCTTTTGTGCTAACCAAACACTAAGCACCGCACGACCAATTGCCAGAAAGCCCACGAACCCAATTGCCATGACAACTCTGCCCTTAATGCCCCTACTATTTCTAGATATTGTGATTGCAGCAATATTTGGAGCAGGTGTAGTTGATCTTGCAGTGGGTTTCTCAAGGGCAATTGCTGGTAAGGCTGAACTAGTTGGAGCATCAGCTTGTGATGTATTATTCCGGAAGGCAGGGGAAGAAGGTGGAATAAGAGATGTGGTGATGGGAGGAGGAGACGCCATCGAAAGTGGAGGGGGATTTAACAAGGATGGAGCCTGGGAAGAAGTAGGTGGTGGTGGAGGAGGTAATATAGGAGAGGGCGGTGACTTTATAGCAGGAGAAGGTGGAGAAACTGAGGTAGGTGGTGATGGGATTGCAATTGGCAGAGTATGATGGGGTGAAAGAGATGGAGAGAGGGGTGCTGTGCCATAGGGAGGGGAAGGTGATGCTTGTGGAGGAGGAAGGGGTGATAAATTTACAAATGGAGGGGGGTAGTAGGGGGTGGCAGTGGTGGCACAAACGGAAGGGGAGAGAGGGACGACGGAGGTAAGGAAAGGGAAGGGGGCGGTGTTGATAATGGCGGTGGTGATGATTGGGGTTGGGGAGGAGGGGAGAGGTAAGTAAGGAAGTATGTTTTCCGATTTTACTCTTAAAAATATGCCCACGTGAGAGAGGCGTGCTATTTTCAATCAGAGAAATGGACAAATACAAGCATTAGAACCAAAATGGATCATAATTTATATGTTAGGGACAATTTTGGCTGATTTTAAATGTTAGGAACTAAAAAAGTTTTTTTGTGAAAATGTTAAGGACCAATTTGGCAAATTTCCCTATTGGATTTAAGCTAAAACACATTTTCAAAGATGTACATAGAAAAGGCTTTTTTTTGGTATTTCAATTGTTCAAATTCATAAAAATTAGAATTAGAGAGGAGGTAAAATTCTTTTGTATTTGATATAAACTACAACTTGACAAAAAGAATTTTCATTAATTTGTTCCTTTTTTGGATTTTGATCAATTTACCATTATTATTAGATCTTTCCTTGTTTCTAGTACAATGCATTATAACATAGTCCTGTCAAATCGCTTGTTTTGACATAGTTTTGGTATTAAATTTTTGAAAAAAAAATAAAGTTAATTACGAAAAGTATGGGCAATGTTTAAGATTTAGGTTTGGTATTAAATTTTGAGTCTGTCTAATGGGTGCCGAAACTTCAGATTTTTAGAAAAGTAACATTAATTAGATAAAATGTATATATAAGGGAAGGTAATAATTATTAATGTGTGTATATATATGGTAGGTTAAGTGGAATTTAGATGTATAAACAAGTCCCTATTGTGCTCCCATTAGGAAAACCCTTAATTTTTCTTTAGAAAAATAGAGTTAATTAGAGAAAGTGTATAAATGCAAGATTAGGTAATAATTATTAGTTTGTACGTTCATATGTTAGGTGGGGTATAATTTAGGTGTACCTTAAGTGCCCAATGAGCACATAAGGAAAAACCTTATAACATGTCTAGTTGTTTCCTTGATAAACAATATCGAATCTATTTGTATGTATTGTATTTTTGGTAGGATTTATTATTTTTGTTAGAATTGCATTAATAAAGGCCTCAAACATTCTTGTTTCCTTTTTAGATGTTATGTATTGTCAAATTTAACTATGTGGAGCTCAACCTAAATTTTGAAAAGTAATAGAAGTTATTAATTTACATCATTAAACCAACCAATCAAAAGGTATAAAAATTTCCTAAGCAATTAAAAAAAAAAAAATCTAGGAAAAAAGGATGGGTGTTAGAGAGCTCTCTATGAGATGTTATGCATTGCCAAATTAACTATATGGAGTTCAAACTAAATTTTGTAAAATAATAGAAGTTATTAATGTGCATCATTAAATCAACCAATCAAAAGATATAAAAAATTGCCAAGGAATTAAAAAAAATCAAAAAATCTAGGAAATGTTGTGAAACTAAAAAAATTAAATACATAAATAAAGGAAAATCATATTAGCATTCTTAAAAAATCTCAGGCGCTCCTTAAATTTCATCTAATGCAAAAGGAGGGAAGGAGTGCCTGAGATTTTTGTGGAATGCTAATATCATTTCCCTAAATAAAGTAAAGAAATGTAGAGACAAGAAGATTAGAGAAAGAAGTTATATCATTCATTTATATACTCTTCCAAATGTTACAAATGAGGTTTGTAAGCCCAATTTTGGGTAATGGAATAGGCTATTCTTCAGTTTGAGCATCAGGTTGCACTCTGGCAGGGCGTTTCCTCTTTCCACCGCGTTGAGCAGCAGTTGGTATCTCAGTCCTTGTTCTTGATGATTTCCTGGTGGAAGGCTCAACAGATGGCTCAACAGATGGCTCAACAGAAGGCTCAACAGTTTGTTGTTCCTCAATTTGGGCAGTTCGTTTCTTTCTGGCAGATTGTTTTCTTTTTTCACCTCGAGTTTCAGTTCCTTGTCTGGGTGATTTCGTGGTGGAGGGCTCAACAATTTCAATGTCTTCATCTCTTAGCCGGGTAGTGCGCCTGGCACCAGTAGATCCTCCTCTCACTCTAACCATGATGATATGCAAGATGTTTTTGATGCAGAGTGTGATGAAAATGTGTATGAGATGGACTAAGATTGCAGTATGGACTGCTTGAATCTTCCAAAAAGAGTGAATTTTGAGTGACTAGCGTTTCGGCTGAGAATTGGAATCTGTGGGGTGGTTGGCAGTTAGAGGAAGTTATGAGTACTAATGAATGCGCAAAACGGGTGTGATGGTATTGGAGAAATCAATTTCTTAGAACTTGTTCAGAGGAAAGATGAATTTGAAATTTGAAAATAGGAGAACAGGAAGGGGTGCGTCCGAAACAGCGGTTGAAAAATGATCTAAATGAGGGAGAGGACTGTTTTATAATACACCTCTTTTGGGTGTCGGACGGCCGAACGAAGAGAAGCGTCCGACACTTTCGTCCGAACCAAAATTTTTTTGAAAAAATGACTAAGAACACTGTCGGACGTCCGTTCTAATGCATCGGACGTCCGATAAAGTCTGACTAAAGGATTTTTTAGAAATCTTTTCTAAAACGTCCAGTTTTGTTCTAAAAAACACAAATTGATCCAGTGGTAAGGTTTTTGTAAGAATATCAGCAATTTGATCTTTTAAGCAAACATATTGTACACAAATTTCACCCTTTTGGACAAGATCACGAATGAAATGATGCTTTATGTCTATATGCTTTGTCCTAGAATGTTGAATGAGATTTTTTGTCAAATTTATGGCACTTATATTATCATAATACAAAGGCATACAGTCATACTCCAATCCAAAATCATTTAAGGTACTTTTCATCCACATCAATTGAGCACAACATGCACCGATGGCAACATATTCCGCTTCAGCCGTAGACAAGGAGATAGCATTTTGTTTTTTACTAAGCTATGACACTAGACAATTACCAAGAAAATGACATGTACCACTCATACTTTTTCTATCTATCCTACATCCACCAAAATCAGCATCCGAAAAACCACATAAAGAAAATTCATGACATCTTAGATCCAAAAACCATAGTTCAAAGTTCCCTTCAAATATTTAAAGATTCTTTTCACAGCAATTAAATGAGATTCTTTTGGACAAGATTGGAAACGAACACACAAGCAAACAGCAAACATAATATCAGGTCTACTTACGATTAAATAAAGTAAGCTACCAATCATACCTCTATACTTCTTTTCATCAACTTTTATACCTTCTTCATCCTTGTCAAGTTTGGTAGATGTGCACATAGTTGTTCCAACTTGTTTTGAATCCTCCATTCCAAATCTTTTGAGCAACTCCTTAGTGTATTTAGCTTGGTTAATGAATGTACCTTCTCGGTTTTGAACCACTTGGAGCCCAAGGAAGAAATTCAATTCTCCCATCATACTCATTTCAAACTCTTTTGGCATAATAGTGAAAAAATCCTTGTACAAATACTCATTAGGAGCACCAAAAATAATATCATCAACATATATTTGTACAATTAGGAGATCATTGGAACTTTGTTTAGTAAAAAGAGTGGTATCCACAATACCTCTTTTAAAACCATTCTCAACCAAAAAACCATTTAAACGTTCATACCACACTCTTGAAACTTGTTTCAATCCATACAAAACTTTTGAAAGTTTAAACACATGATTTGGAAATGTCTCATTTTCAAAATCGGGAGGTTAGTCAACATAAATCTCTTGATCAATAAAATCATTTAAGAAAGCACTTTTAACATTCATTTGAAATAATTTAAAATCCTTATAACATGCAAAAGTCAAGAACATTCTAATTGATTCTAACCTAGTTACGGGAGCAAATGTTTCATCAAAGTCTACTCTTTCTTCTTGAACATACCACTTAACTAAAAGTCTAGCCTTATTTCTCACAACTTCGCCTTTATTATTCATTTTATTTCTAAAAACCCATTTTGTCCCAATAATAGGATGATTTTGAGGCCTTTCAACTAATGTCCAAATCTTGTTTCTTTCAAATTGATTTAGTTCTTTTTCCATAGTTAAAATTCAGTTTTCATCTTTCAAGGCATCAACAACATTTTTAGGTTCAAAATGTGAGACCAAGGCAAAATTATCCATCAATTGCTTAGCGGAGGAACGAGTTTTAAGCTTTTCGGATGGATCACCAATAATAAGCTCTTTCGGATGGTTTTGAACAAACTTCCAAACTCTTGGAAGATCCTTAGGTGTACCATCATTCTTGTCATTTTCTTCCACTGCTTGATTCTCTTGAGGATCATCTTCCTTCGAATTATCTTCTAGTGGAGCTTTGTTTTGATCATGAATTGTGAGTTTCTTCAATCCTTCTTGAACACCTACATCATCATCCTCACAACAACTCTTGAAAATATCATCATTAGATTCATCAAATGTAACATGAATGACTTCTTCTATAACAAAAGTCCTTCTATTGTAGACTCTAAAAGCTCTTTTGTTTTCACAATATCCCAAGAAAATACCTTCATCGGATTTCTTATTAAATTTTTCAAGATGTTTCTTGATATTTAGAATAAAACACTTGTAACTAAAAACTTTGAAATATCCAACAATTGACTTTTTATCAAAAATCAACTCATAAGAGGTTTTGTTCAAAATTGGTCTCAAGCGAACTCTATTCATTGCATAACAAGCCGTATTTACGGTTTCGGTCCAAAAATATTTTGACAAATTGCATTCACTTTACATGGTTCTTACAGCTTCTTGAAGAGTTGCATTTTTTCTTTTAATACCACCATTTTATTGTGGAGTTCTTGCAATAGAAAATTCATGAGTAATTCCATTATGATCACAAAATTTCAAAAAATCACAAAATTTAAATTCCGATCCATTGTCACTTCTAATTTTAATAATTTTCAACCCAATCAGATTTTGAGCTTTTGCAAATAGAGAAACAAAATTTTTGAAAGCATCATCTTTGTGAGTAAGAAACATCACCCAAGTGTATCTAGAATAATCATCAACAATAACCAAGTAATATCTTTTACCACCCAATCTAGCAATTTGTGTAGGATCAAACAAATTAAGATGTAAAAGTTTCAAAAGTTTTGAAGTAGAAACATATTTTTTGGGTTTGAAAGAAATTTTAACTTGTTTTCCAAATTGACAAGCATCACAAATCTTGTCCTTTTCAAACTTAATTTTTGGCAATCATCTGACAAGTTCCTTTTTGAAAATTTCTTTTAACAAATCAATGTTGAAATTGCAAAGCCTTCCATGCCACAATCAAGGGTCTTTATTTGACACTTTAAGACATTTAAAACTAGAGGAATCAACATTTTCAAGAATAACTACATAGATGTCATTTATTCTTTTTTCCTTGAAAATAATATTAAACTTTGAATCAAGAACAAGACACTCATGCTTTTTGAATAACACAAACAGATTTTTATCATACAATTGTGTGAGAACCTGAAAATTTTCACATTTTCTAGGCATTATTTTATTTTTCCCTGCATTTTTATACTGTCCTTTAAAATATTAAAGTTTTATACATTTTTATAAGTGAAAATAGTTTTCAAGTCATTTTCTTGGTACAAGTTAGTGTACGTTATATTGGAAGTGCATTATAGACGTGGGACCCGCTAGCGCGATAAAATTTTGGAGACTAAGTGATTTTTGTGCTAAGTGTTATTATTTTACCAGGTGCTAGGAGATAATTGGAGGTTAGTTAGATTAATTTGTATTGGGAGACAAGAGGATGAGAATAACATTAAAAGGTGCTAGGTGTCGCGACCCGATTGGAGTTGGACTTTGACTTAACTTTCTTACCTTTACTAAATACCAAAATTTGACCAAAAATATCCCATTCCTTCTTCCTTCTTGGCTGAACACTTGAGAGAAAGAAAGAGAGGAAAAGTTTCATCTTCAACTTCAAATCCAAGCCAAATCTTAAGTTCCAACCATTGGAAACTCAAATTACTCCATACAAAATGCTAGTTAAGGAAGATTAGGAACTTGAATGGAAGGATTTTTGGAGGACAAAGCCTAAACTCCTACCTTTCTTGTGGTTTTAAGGTATTTTGCCAAGAACATCCTCTTTACTTCAATTAATTGCTTATTAGTGGTTTTTAGTTGTTTTAGATGTTGTTTTGTGGAAGATTAGCACTTGAATGCATGAATTCCAGATTAGGGTTTCATTTTTTCCCAATTCTGCCTGGTACTGTTACACCTAGTTAGAGGCTGATTTGGCCTTAGCACAAAACATGAAAGTTGTAGATAATGATGTTTTGTAGTTGCCTACAAAAATTTTACCTTAATCGGAGCAACGTAACCTGTGAAAAGATCGAAATACCCCTGCTGCCCTGTTTCTGTCCAAAAATGAAAATCAGCCTCTGTAAGTGGTTAGTTTGACCAGGAATATTACTGAATTGGTTGATGATGTCTTCTTAAGAATTATAGCCTTGTATCTTAGATTTCAAATGGCTTTGGAATTACCTGAATTGGAGTTGTGTGTGCTGAGATATGAGTGAATAAAACAGGACTGCTAGTTGATTTCTGCAGTGAATTTTGAACTGGAAAATATGGAGTTGTTTTGGTAAATTTGGCCTAGTTAGGGTGAGAAATGGACTGAGTGGTTTTCATGAAAGTTGTAGGTCTTTGTCTTAGGTTTTCAACGCCTCCAAGAACGCCTTAAACGGACTTTGGTAGCCTGCGATATGGCCATTTAAAGGTAGTACGGTTAATTAGCCGATTAGTTGGAACTTGGTTCTGGGAATTGGGAATTTGACTAGGTTACACTGGAATTTGGACTAAGTGGTCTTAGTTTCGAAACGGTATAAATTACATCCCAATCCGATAAGCGTAGCTTCGGATGTGTCCGTTACGCAAAACCCGTCAAATCTGTCTTTTCTTAAACTTCATTTCCGCACAAGTAGCAGGTTGGACTTATTCAATTATCCAGGTATGATGGTTATGATCTTTGTGACGGCCCCACCTCCCCCTAGGGCGTACCCCAGGGTTCCGCGGGTCGCCTGTCCAGCTCTCACCGGGACTCAATCGTTCCTTAATCAAATCCGAAATACAACCAAAGGAATAACATACAACAATCCAAAACTTAAGTGAAACTTATATATACATTGCTATCTCAAAAGGAAGTACAACCATCAAATGTACAAAGGTTCTCACTTCACCATACAACCAGCCCGTGCCAAGCACTAGGGCGAGAACCATTACAAAAACAAAGAGCTAGACCAAGCTAGTCTATACCAAGCTCTCATCCTTGCGTGCCTTCCCCTGCTAAGGAAAACAAAACTAAAGGGATGAGCTAAAAGCTCAGTGAGCTTCCGAACACATAATCAGATAGTCAATTCAATACGTTAAACATGGAGTATCAATAATTCAAGAAATTTTTACAATGGAAAGCGATAGTAACACATTCATTAAAAGGATACGGGCTCACATGGAGCTATTCGTTCGTTCGTTCGTTCCCCTGACATTTCCCCTTATTCCTCCAATTATTTGAAAATTTCCTTTTTGAGAAGTAAAACCCTCGTGCCTTCGTTCATTTATTCATCCCCTTCCGGATGTTGACCGGACTCCACCCATCCGGACGTGGCCGGACTCCACGGTAATACTCGAGTATACCAAACATTCACCCAGGGTCACCATATCGCCCGATCGAGTCCGCTTCTGGCTCGAGTCGATCGGTAACGGAGGGCAGGGCCCAGTTCAGCCAAAAGGCTTACATTCATGCACAAGTAACGGTTCAATCATTCAATCATTAAAAATTTCACATTCGTTTAGGTCGAGTGCGATAAAGTACACACTCGCCTGGAAAACTCGTTTTCGCAATCATTGAGGGCACTTAGCACATTATCCAACAATAATAGCAAGCCATGAAGTCATGAAGTCAAGGGGAATTTAACAAACAAGGAACACTCACCTATGTACGCAAAACAACGGGTAAAATATCCTTCCGGATATTATCCTCAGTCATCGAGAAAACCTAAATTAAACGAGAAAGAATATTACAGATCATCTAGCACAACAATTAGGTGCAATCAAAGAAACTCGACAATTACTGAGTAAAACGTACAAAAGACTTTAAAGTGAAACGAGGACATTTGGACCCGTGGACAAAAATAACTAGGGTTTCATAGACCAAACGTAAGTATACCAGTTCAAATAGAAACTTAGTCCTCGAGCGAAAATTTGGGAGCATGCCCTTTGTATTTTCCTATTTTCCAGCCATTTATGGTTTCATCCTTTTACTCAATCAAACCCAAGGTTATCCATAACACAATTTCATTTCAATAGCCATTCCGTAGGCTCAAAACAATACAAGAACAAAAATTAAGCTAATATCGAGTGCGGAAATGAAGTTTACAAAAGACAGTTTTGACGGGTTCTTGCAGAATGGGCACATCCGAGGCTACGCTTATCGGATTGAGGTGAAACTTATACCCTTTCAAAGCTAAGACACAGGGTTCCAATGTTCTTGAAGATCACTTAGTCCAATTTCCAGTGTAACCTAATCAAATTCCCAATTCACATAACCTAATTCCAACTAATCGGCTATTTAACCGTACTGCATTCAAATGGCCATATCTCAGTCTACCAAGTCCGTTTAAGGTGTTCTTGGTGGTGTTGAAAAGCTAAGACGGAGTACTAAAACTTTTATGTTTTGGAAAATGGCTAAATTCGTACGGATTATGGTGAATAAACACCGCCAAATAGACTGAACTGTCTACGCGGAACACTGGAATACAACCTAGGGCAGTGAGGGTATTTTGGTCTTTTCACAGGTTACGTTTCTCCGATTGAGGTGAAATTTTGTAGGAAACTATAAAATACCATTCTCTACAACGTTCATGTTTTATGCCAAGCCTAATTCGGCCTCTAACCACACGAACTGGAACCGGACAGAACAGGGTGAAATTTTTTTCCAGAAATCTGGAAATTTTTATTCCAATGATAACTTTCTTCATTTCTTGCTTCACTTGCTACCAAAACCCCCTATAAAATCTTAGATACAACATATATTAATCATACATCAAGTTTGGCAGCAATTCATCAAACCCTAATTCATGTGTCCACAAGGAAAAACAACACCCAAGACATGATAACAACCATTATTCACCACAAATTTGAGATGCTAAGCTAATTTAAACAAGATTAAGAGTAAGAATTGGGGAAATCATCATCCTTACCTTGCTTAGTGTCTACCAAGAGTAACCCTAGCTTTCCCCTTCAAAAATTCACCAACACCTCACTAAACCAACACTCAAAGATAACTTTAATCGGTTTGTTTTCTTTGTTTCCTCACTTTGTGCCTAGATTTCAAGAAGAAATGGTGAACTCTCTCTTGGGTTTTTTTCTCTCTCTCTCTCTCTCGGCCAAGACCAGAAAAAAATGAAGAAGAAAGATGGCTGAAATGAAGGATAAAAAGGCAAGAAAAAAAATTAATCAAGGAGCCATGAGGTGGTGACACCTGGCACCACCAAAGCCATGCAAATTTTTTCTCTCTCTCCCTTGCATTTTTGGCCACAAATTTCGGTCAAAGGCAGCTGGAAATGAGGGGATATTTTGCTCAAATATCAATGAGCTCATGTGGTAAGAAAGTGGTGGTCCAGTGGTGCGTTCAATCGGTAGTGCGCGGTACACGTCGGTTCGCACCGTTTTTCCTTAAATCACACGTACTAGGGTTTTTTCTTCCCAATCACAAACTTTTTATCATGGCTCCTAATCACATATTATTTCTCACCTAAAAGTCACTCTTAATCACCAAATTTGAATCCTTGCTCCGTACCGAAAAATCATCCTTCGGAAAATCGCGAAAACCCTAACTTGCTCCAACTGAAAACGAAAAGTGAAACCCTACTTTCTAGGTTCATTTGCACTTATTGGGGAATGATTGGGTAGTAGGGCTATAATAAATGAATAATTTCTAAATAAAAAGGCATTTTTGAGAAAAATATAAAAATTTACGAGTCCTCACAATCTTTACTTTTTTCTTTATCATATGGCTGGAATTTCTTCTTTGTTAGTTGAATTCTCAAGGTTTGGTTTGGAGAAAAAATGTGAAAACTAGAAATATTCAACTAATTGATCGTTAGAATAGTAGATATATAACTTGGCCTAAGAACCAAATGTGAGTATTGTTCAACTATTGGCTGATATGGAATGATGCAGCCATGGAGAAATGCAACTTATCAGCCAAGAAAAGATACATAGTTACTCCAAGTACTAACAAAAATTTAATAGACGGTGATAACAATTAAAAATATTGAACTAGCAAGAACATAATGTATTTTTGACATGTCAATAAAGTTGAGATGGTCTCAAAGTGAACTCATGGGTCATTAGGGGAGAATGACATGATAGTGCTGGTTGGGGCCATATAGTGCTTTTTTTTTTTTGGCTTCCTCTTTTTCCTTTTCACTTAGGTGACTAATTGGACTTATGAAAAGACTTACATTTCTTGTTGATTTTATTTGGCTTTATAGGCTGCAATATTTTCAACATTGTTGTGAGAACCCGAAAATTTTCACATTTTCTAGGCATTATTTTATTTTGCCTACATTTTTATACTTGCCTTTAAAATATTAAAGTTTCTATGCATTTTTATAAGCAAGTACAGTTTTAAATCATTTTTCTAGTATAAGTTAGTGTACGTTAAATTTGAAACACATTATGGATGTGGGGCCCGCTAGTGCGCTAAGTGCGATAAAGTTTTGCCGATTAATTGAAGTTTTGTATAAAGGAATATTACTGTACAAGGTGCTAGGAAACAATTAGAAGTTAGCTAGATAAATTATCATTGGTAGACAAAAGGATAGGATTGAAACCCTAAAGGACCATTTGTCACAAAACTATTGGAACTTGGACTTTGACCAACCTTTCTTACATTTCTTAAAATCAATTTTGACCAATATTTCTCTTCATTTTTTTGAGCTTGCTTGGCCGAAACTTTGAGGGAGAGAAAGGGAGAGAAACCATCATCTTCTACTTCAAATTTTTGTCCAAATCTTAAGTTCCAATGGATTAAATCGCAAACTACACCATAAAAGTGCTAGTTAGGGTAGTTTCCAAGGTGTTTGTGGAGCTAATTTGGAAAGAAGAACTCTAAGCCACCATCTTTCTTCAGGATCCAAGGTACTTTGCTTGCAAAATCCCTCTTTGTTTCTAATAGTTGCCAATTAGTGGTTTAAAGTTGTAGTTTTGGTAGTTTTATGAGCATATTTCATAGTTTGAAGTAGTATTATGGAAATTTCAGTTTTTATGGTGATTTTTCTGCCCTCATGAGATGAGTAATGGTTGGCCATGGAATGATAGCTTTATATTGGGTGAAATGAAGCTTTGGTATGCTAGTTTTGGTTACCTAAAGAAATTTCAGCTTATGTGCACAAATTCCAGCTTAGGGTTAGTAATCTGCCCTGATTTTACACTTCATTTTTGTTCTTGAGAGAGACCGAATTAGACCTTTCTCAAAACATAAAAGTTGTAGGTAATTGAGTTAGCTATCTACCTGTAAAATTTCAGCTCAATCGGAGTACTTTAGCATATGAAATGAATGAAACACCCTTGACTGCCCATAAGCCCAGTTTCACGGATAGTTTTCTATTTTCGTGGAGATTTCCATTTTTGACCCTGAAAATGCATGTTTTAGCTTTGGAGGCCTTCATAAGAAATGTAGGTATATGTTTTGGCTTTGAAACGCCATAAGATTCGTTTCAATCCGATAAGTGTAGTTTCAGTTGTGGTTGTTATGCCGAAAGGTGTTTTATAGCCTATAATTTGTATGTGAAATTGTGGTTAAATTGGGATGAGATTCGGTGTTTGATTGTAGGATGGAAAGTGAAGAAATTAAGGGGAAATGCTGTCCGTTTATTTCTTGAAGTTTGAGTGAGTAAAAGTGATATTGGAAATGTGATTTTGTGATGCTTTGGACTTACTTTGCTTGGACATACTTAGGTCCACTTTAATGGTGTTATTTGAGCTAGATTTCATTTGAACTTGTACATTTTCGCATGGTGAATGTGACAACCATTTTAAACATGATACTTAGATACAAATGTCAAGTTTTGAACTTCAAACGTTACTCATTTCCTTTCCAAGGCAAAGAAGAGTTGCATAGGGTTTCTTGGCCGCAAAACCTAATTTTATCAAGCGAGACTTTGGGTGTGAATTTAGGGTTTGTTTATCTTCCTTTTCATATGATTTTATCCAAAACACTAGTTATACGTTATTTCTTTGCATATGTGTTAGTTTCGGGCCAAATAAAAAGCTTTGCGAAAATTTGAAAAAAATGTTTCTTCAAATCCGGCCGTGTATCCGGCCAAGTCTTGACCGGATTGCTGGCCGAATTGACAGGGGAAGAAGAAATAAAAAATTCGATTGCTCACTGCCTTGAATCCGGTCGAGAATCCAGCCGGATATCCGTCCAAGTTCTGCACGAATTGTGACGTGACACTATTCATTTGTTTTCCGCCGGAATTTTCTAAAAACTTTTTTTTGAGTATAGTTTTGTGGTTGGTTTGGAGAAACTCTTAGTTACTCATGTTCTTTGGTTTAAATGTACTCTTTTCACTTTAAAACTCATATTTATAGATTGTACTAGTAAGTATTCGGATTTTCTTTGAAGTACTTAAATCTTTAATGGTCGAAAGATAATGTGTTCTTTTGATTATATTAGGGTTCCTTAGTGATTGAAGGTATCACCCGGAAGAATACTTTGGACGTTCTTTTGTTTAAATAGGTGAGTGTTCTTTGTTTGTTATGTTTCCATTAACTACATGATTTGTTGTGGATATTTGATTAAATGATAAATGTTTGTGAAAAAATGAATTTTACTAGGCGAGTGGGTACTTTATCGCACTCGACCTAAATGAAATGTGAAATTTTCAATGTTTAAGTGATTAAATGTTAGTTGTGCATGAATGTAAGCCTTATGGCTGAACTGAGCCCTTGCCCTTCGTTGCCGGTCGACTCGAGCCAGAAGCGGACTTGGTCGGGCGATTTGCCGAGCCAGAAGCGGACTTGGTCGGGCGATTTGGTGACCCTGGGTGAAAGTTTGGTATACTCGAGTATTACCACGTTGTCGGGTGGAGTCTGGCCAATGTCTAGCAGGGGGAAAGATGAAACGAATGAACGAGTGACAATGTCAATGGAGGGGTTTTCACTTACAAAATGCATTTTCAAATGATTGGAGGAATAAGGAAATGAAAGGTGAATGAAAGAACAAAAGGCTTCATGTGAGCATGTATCCTTTTAATGAATGTGTTATCATTGCTTCATATTGTAAATGTTTCCTGGATTACTTGTTATTACATGATTAATGTCCTTGTTTAAGTTGATTATGTGTCTGGAACCTCACTGAGCTTTTAACTCATTCCGTTAGTTTTGTTTTCCTTAACAGGGGATGCGAGCAAGGACGAGAGATCTGTACAGACTAGCCTAGTCTAGTTCTTTTGAATTTTTGTAATGGTTCTCGCCCTAGCGCTTGGCAAGGGTTGGATGTATGAAGAATTGAAAACCTTTGTATAGTTGAGTTGTATCCCTTTTGAGATAGAAATGTATATAAGGATATGTTTTAAGTTTGGAATTATTGTTACACTTGTTCTGGAGGTCTTAATTTCATTTTTACTTGAGGTGTATGAGTGAGTCCCGGCGAGAGTTGGGCAGGCGACCAGCCGAACCCTGGGGTACGCCCTAGGTGGAGGTGGAGCCGTCACAATTGCTATATATTCTTGATTCTTGCTGTCTCATTTGATCAAATTGATTTGTTTTGAAGCTTGATAGGCTTAGACAATAAATTGCTTTAAAAAAGTATTTTTTGGGATTGGTAGAATTATCTTGTAAATGATAATGAAGCTTTCTTCTTTTTTTTTTTTTTAAATTAGAATCTGTGTGCATATGGATAAAAGATAGATGAATATGTCACGATCAAGTGATGATTATTACGCTGGTTTAGAAGATTTTCTTAATTTTACTTTTACGAATGGGAGTATAGGGGAGATGATTTTATGCCCATGCATAAGGTGTGGAAATGGGGTATTTGTCACAAGAGAGCAGGGCAAATCACACTTGATATGGAAAGAGTTTATTAAAAGATATACTTAATGGTTAGCTCATGGAGAGCTATTGACAGGTGCTGAACCTGTGCAATAATAATAAATAAAACATAACTACCACCAAAAGTAGCCAATAATCAATTTTAGGTACTGGAGCAGGGACTCTAGGTGAGCAATGGGTTACTTGATTCACCATGTTCCCGAAGAGTTTGCTTAATCCGATATACTTGGATTAGTTGTCTGACTAAATTCACTAACTAGCAGACAGTGGCAAGTAGGGTCGTCTCCTCAGGGACTGGGGAGAAATTTATTTCCTTTCGAATTAAAACAAATAGGGGGTTTTAGAATTAAAATCTAACTAAATAATTTAACTGCAGAAAATAATTAATTAAAAGAAATAATTAGGAGAGCTCTAGCCAAGGGTACACTTCAGAAATGGTCCAGTCACTGATTATTGATTCCTAAATAATTCCAACATTTATTAATAGATTGGTTACAGTTGTCATGCACGCGATAAACAACCAACCCTTCCTTAATTTCTCGATAGTTAAGGTACGACTGTTAACTATTTCTCTAACCCAAAAACAATCCTAGGTACGACCGTAGGATTTAATTTCTAGATTGTATTAATAATTAAAAAGGCCCATTCCTAACCAACAAACACGCTACGAGGGTTTGTTTATGTTAGATCATATGTTTCCCTGACATAAACCCAATTACGCCAGTTGCTACTGAGATAGGGATAATCGAACAATTACGGATTCAATTCCCTTAATTAGCAAAATAGCCTAAATGAATAATTAATTATTGCGCACTAATCAATCATACACAAGAGTTATAACAATTAAAAGCAGGAAACATATAAATACCAATAAATGAAAAAAATAATTAAAAAAGGTTTAGATCACACAGTAATTGCCGAACGAAATCGTCAGTTGTCCCCTTGACTAGAATTAAGGGTTTAATTCATCTTCGTTGAAGAAATCGCACGCCAATTAGTCGAACTAATTGACGTGAGTCTTCTTCCCCAAAAGTGATGTATTTTTATTCGAAGAAAGTGAAAGAAAAGATAAGATAGTTTTTCTTGTGTCTTGCGACTATCTAAAAGAAAAAGTCTTTACTGACTACTAACTAGTCTCCCTAAAAGAGGGAATAAAGAAACGATAAAGATGCTCTGCTGTTTTGTTTCCTAATACTACTAGACTACTTCTACTAATCGAAATCAAATCCCCACTAGATAAGGGATTGTTTCCACAAAGTTAAGATAAATAAACTAGACTAGTGTCCCAATAGAGATAGGAGACCAATCATCAGGTGAAGCGATGGACTGATAGCTATCAAATTAGGGAATTGATTCAGATTTGGAGATTGTCCAATATCAATCCCGACTTTTCGACTTTGAGCAGTGAACTTAGGCGTGCCCCTGTGCAATCATCAGATGTTTTTCACTAGAAAATCTTCATTTAAGCACTTTGCATTTCCGCTCCAGAAATGAGCACAAAATACCAAATATAAGTAGAATCCGACAATTAAAATAATATTTGGCTAAAATCAAGGGGAGAATAATTATAAATTTAGCAACAAATTATGACCTATCAGCTATCTTCGAGTATGCATCATACATTTTCACATGACTCATCAAATGAAATTCCACCACTCAATCCTATAGATAATATGCAAGGGTTGTTACAAGATGCATTAGGAGTTCTGAATCAGGACCTAGATATGGGAGAAAGATTAGAAACAGAACAGGCGAATATTGATGTTGAAAAATTCTACAAATTAATAAATGATTTGAAGCAGTCCATTTATCCAGATTGCTCGCAATTCTCTAAACTATCTTTTCTGGTGTGCTTGTTGCATATTAAATGTCTCAACAAAATGCCTGATTTTATATTGAATATACTTCTTAATTTGTTGAGGCAAGCACTCCCAGAAGGTGTAAATCTACCCAACTCTTATTATGAAGTAAAAAAGATAATAAAAGAACTAGGATTTGGATACAAAAAATATGATGTCTGTCTTAATGATTGCACATTGTATTGGAAAAAAATGAATCAAAGATAAAATGTGACACTTATAAATATCTAAGGGGGGTGCCATCAAAAAATGATCCTACTATTGAAAACAGGAAAGTTTCCCGCAATGTTTTGTGGCACTTTTTGCTTAAACCCAGATTGCAGCGTCTATTCATGTCATCTAAAACAGCATCTTTCATAAAATGGCATGTTGAGAGTCGTGCTAAGGATGGTCGCATGAGACATTCTGCAGATACTCTAGTTTGGTAATCATTTGATTACCAAAATCTCGAATTTGCAAAAGAATCTCGTAATATCATATTAGGTTTAGTTTCTAATGGATTTAATCTATTTAAAAATATGAATGTGAACCATAGTACATGGCCGATAGTATTGATGCCTTATAATTTGCCATCATGGATATGCATGAAATAGCCATATTTTATGTTGTCATTATTCATTCCTGACCCATATGCACTCGGGAATAACATTGATGTTTACCTTCAACCTCTTATAGTTAGGTTGAAGGAATTGTGGGACATAGGTATAACCACTTATGATGGACTATCAAAGGAAAATTTTTAGATGCATGCTGCTTTACTCTGGACCATTAGTGGCTTTCCTAGTTATGCTAATTTATTTGGTTAGAGTACTAAAGGTTATTTAGCATGTCAAGGATGTCATAAGCACATTGTTTCACACCATTTAAGGCATTGCTCAAAACAATGTTACATGGGTCATCGGTAATTTCTTGAAAAGAAGCGCATCCATATCGAAAGGATAAACATCACTTTGATGGAAAGGAAGAACATGAAGTTGCACCACCTTGCTTGATAGGAGATTTGATCTTGGAGGAGTTGAGGCCTTATAAAATCAAATTTGAGAAAGTAGTCAATGATAACTCTGAATTACCCTTTAATTGGAAGAAACAAAATATTTTTTTTGACTTGCCATACTGGAAGAACAATTTGTTGTGTCATTATCTTGATGTGATGCACATTGAAAAAAATGTATTAGAGACTATAGTTAGAACATTATTGAATGTGGATGGCAAGTATAATACCCTTGATGTATGGTGTGATTTGCAAGAAATAGGCATACGAACAGGTGTTCATCCTATTAGAGATGAGTATGGGAGAGTATACTTGTCTCCAACATGTTTCCATTTAGATAAGAAGGAGAAAGAGTTATTCTGTAAAATTCCAAAAAAGGTTAAAGTACCGAATAGTTATTT
This sequence comes from Coffea eugenioides, assembly GCF_003713205.1. Classification (NCBI taxonomy): domain Eukaryota; kingdom Viridiplantae; phylum Streptophyta; class Magnoliopsida; order Gentianales; family Rubiaceae; genus Coffea; species Coffea eugenioides. Next base: position 17,520,306 of record NC_040044.1, on the reverse strand, counting down.
AGCCACAATTTCAAAGTCCATGCATTTGAAACCTCCCAAATTATTTGGGCTTAAGAGTCATGACGATCACATATTATTGCATCAACTGTTACCATTATGTTATAGAAAACTTCTTCCAAAATCGGTAGGGTCTCTATTGATACAGCTGGTCACATACTTTAGAGATTTATGTTGTAAAGCTCTTTGTTCTCAGAAATTGCTTTGCATGAAAAAAGAAATTGTTGTTGTACTATGCCAACTAGAGCGCGTGTTTCCACCATCTTTTTTTTTTGTTATAATGGTGCATTTGAACATTCATTTAGTAACCGAAACAAGGATAGCTGGTCCAGTACATTATCGTTGGATGTATCCAATTGAAAGGTAACTTTCATAAGTTTAAAATTTCTATTTTATTACTATGTGAGTATTCTTATTAATCATATACTATTTCTGTAATTAATTTAGGTACCTATGCACTTTGAAAAATTATGTCCGAAATAGAAGTCGGTCTGAAGGTTAAATTGCAAAGGGGTACCTAGTTGATGAGTGCTTGACATTTTGCTCTCTCTACTTGTCTAATAAAGTGATAGCTAAGTTCAATTGACCAAGTAGAAATGAAGATGGAGGTGAAAGTTCAACTGAAGGACTTGAGATTTTTTCTATGCAAGGTCAATCATTAGGAAAAATAAATTCAATTGTAATGGATGATGAAACTATAAAAAAGGCACATCAATATGTGATATTCAATTGTGAAACCATGGAATCATATATCAAGTAAATAATTGTACTCTACACTTGTATTATAAAATTAGTCATCTTTTAAACATGGATAATGTATATAGACAACTATCTTAATTGACTTTTATAATTGAAGAAACCAACACCGTAATTTGGTTGAAGAGCAGCATTCGCATAGTTCAAGACGTGAGAAGGAGCAGATTCATAGCAAGACATTTACAAATTGGTTTGACAGCCATGTGAGTTAATATACAAAGTATCCTTGTACTTTTACACATAAAAACTTGTATTATTATTTTATTAGTTTCCTTTTCTATTTTGCATAGGTGGATGATTTTCTACCTGAGAATGAAACTATCTCAAAAGATTTGATATTATTGGCCAAGGGTCCAAATGTTGTGAGGTTGAAATATGAGAGATACATTGTGAACGGTTTTAAATTCCAAAAAAAACATTAGGAGAACAAAAGGAAAAATCAGAATAGTAGGGTGATTGTTACTACAACAACATCAAGTTTCGCAAGCACCAAAGATATGAACCCGATTTCAAGTGACTTGGCCTATTATGGTGTTTTAAATGATATTATAGAATTGGACTATGGTGGAAATCGAACAGTGGTTTTGTTTGACTATGATTGGGTCTCTAAAGGGAAAAGATTGAAACAAGATGATGATGAATTTACACTTGTGAATTTTAAAAACGTGAAGCGCCACCATGAACCTTTTGTTCTTGCATCCCAAGTGAAGCAAGTATTTTACGTGGAAGATCCTTTGGATAAGGGGTGGAATGTTGTTATTCCAACTGTACCACGAGATGATTCGAAGATGGATCCCATAGATGTTGAGATGTACTTGCAAAGTCAGTCTTCAAGTAGTCATCAAAATGTTATATTTGATGACATTAATTGGGTTCGAGATGGTGTCATAGGAGAAATAGTTGATACTACTAGAGTGGCATCCAATTCTAAGGGATGATCTTTTATTATTTTATATAAATTCAATGAATGTTATCTTTTGCTTTTGCTTTAGTATATCTTAAATTTAGTTGCTCTTTATGTATTGAATTGTGGTGTCTCTACATGTTTAAATTTTTCATGACAAATTGTTTATTTCATGGTAATATGTTGTTGGCTGTGCACTTTCTTGATTATTTCTAGGAATTTACAATTTAAAATTTTAGTTGTACAAAAATGGCGAAAACAAGAGGAGGAAGAAGCTATAGAGGAGAAAGGAGTTTTCGATTGTGTGATGAAGATTCTGAAAATGGGGAAGACTCTGGTATATTATTCATTATGAATTACTTTTTATTTCATTTAAATATATCTATAACAATAGTTTCTACTTCATAAGACATGTCATAATTGTCTATTATACTTGCAGGTGGTGGTTCTGATGATAAGGAGCCTAAGAAAACTCGGGACCAACTTATATGAGGTACATTTGAGATAGACATGGTACTGACAAATGAATTAAAGTGAAATTTAATAGGCTTGGTGAGCCAGTCGGTACAAATAGAAGTAAATTCAATGAATTTTTTGGAGCATTAGCAAGAATTGGAAAATATGTACCAATTAAGGTTGATAGTTGGCGTAAGATTCCCAAGTCTTTAAAGAATGACATGATAGATGTAGTAAAGGTATCTATTTCTCGAACCTACTACATTAGTTGAATGCTTGTACTTTTTTAATTAAGTATTCAATATTACAGGAAAAATTTGATCTTCCTCCTGGCATAGAAGAACGAGTTAAACAATCATTTAGAAAGAAATGGAGAATCTAGAAGCATGCTCTCAAAAAAGTTTATTTTGATCCAAATGAGTCAATTGAAAGTTAGGTGTTTAAAAGACCAAAACGAGTTCTTCCATAGCAATGGAAAAGTATCATGACTAAATGGCATTCTGAAGAGTCAAAGGTATGAAAAGTTGTCATAGTTGTGAGCCTTTTTCCTATTTGCCTATGTTTAACTATTTTGTGTTATGCTTAACTATGTAGAAATATCTGCAACAAACAAACACTGAGGGAAGAAAAAGATGAATCATAGTACAGGAAAAAAGCCATTTGCTCAAGTTCGAGTTGATAAGGTATAACATATAAATTGGTAACAACATATAATTTTTTAATCTGGTATATTCTTTGGATGTACTACTGTATGTAGGAAAAAGAGGTTGGGCATTTTCTCTTTAGAGCAGATATGTTCACCATATGTTACACTAATTCTAATGGGGTGCCATCTAGTTATGAAGTTGGGAAAAAAATGCTATGTTATTGCTGCTTATTCCCTCCATTAATAAATAGGCTTTTTTGTTACAATAAGAACGAGCATATAGTAACTCTGAATTGTTAATTTTAGGAAGAGATGGAAAGGTTAAAAAATCAACTTCTAGAAGGAGAAGAAGATGGTGTGGGTAGGAATGACGTGTTTGCACAAGTAATGGGTGAAGAAAGAAGTGGAAGAATTCATACATATGGTTTAGGAGTTATACAATCTGATTTGTGGCCTGATATACCAAGTCGTTCAACATATTTTCGCTTGGTTATGGAACAAAGTGCTACATTGTTAAGAATGGAGCAAACAATTCAGCAACTAGAATCAATACAACAAGGAAGATCACAAGGACAAAGTTCACCATCTCAGCAAAGATCTACTTCACAATCATCAAATGCTATTTTTCGGCAATAAAGGTAATAAACAATTCAATTATGACTTTTTTAGAAGCTGCATTCACAATAGTTTTCACGAACATGTTCGTAATTGCTATGTGTTATTTAATTGTTGAGGTTCTTGTTCTGGATATCATTATTGATTGCAATGGACTGCACTTTGGTTGTGGTACTTGTTGTGGCTGTCATCTTTGCTAGGATATCAATATCTGAAATTTGAGTTGGTTCTTGTGGTACTATGTATTGAATTTCTGTTCAAGAGTTGCTCTCTTATATGTGGTTATATGCTTTATAAAATTGATTTTCAAGGTTGGAGATAAAGTTACAATAAGGAGCATGGTTGATTCAAACAAAATTTGTGCTGTTTGCGGTGGTTAGAAATTTGGATCCAACTGCTAAAGTTGGCGACACACCTTTGGGATTTCATTGGTGTGAAATCCATGGGAATGTATCTGTGGATAATGATGAAGAGTTGAATAGGCCATACCATAATTTCTGCAAGATTGGAGATGCAATTGGAGTGGCCATTGCTTGGCCAATAAAACAAGTAATCTTTTTATCTTGTGAGAGCCCGTAATTTTTCCATTTTAGGGTTTTATTATATTCAATGGCTTGTTTTCTGCACTTTCTGTAGTTAGATGATTTTTCTAGTATCGAATAGATTTTGAGAAATTAAGAGCGTATATCGGACGTGGGACCCGCTAGTGCGGGAAGTTCGGTAAAATTCGGCCAATTAAGTTAAGTTTTGGATACTGGATTTAATTTACCGGGTGTTAAGAGATAAGTAGAGGATGCTAAGTGGATTGGTATAAGAGAGACAAAAGTTAGGCAAGCATTAATGAAGGTGACAAGTGTCACAATGGGATTTGGTCTTAAGTAAGACCACTATTCACCTTTTGTCCAATTGACCAAATAAATCACAAAAATCACAAAAAATTCACCATTTTTCTCTTCATCTTGGCCGGCTCTCTCTCTCAAGAAGAAAGAAGGAAACTCTCCAAGTTCTTGATTCCATCTTGCTCCAAATCATCAAAACAACCGCTTAATCTTACTTTTGTTCCATAGAAAACCTTAAGTGAGTGTTTGTGTGGGGTTTGGTGGAGTTGTTTGGAAAGCTAAGAGGACTTGTTGCTCTCTCTCTCTCTTGTTTCTAAGGTGAGTTGTGAAGAACCCCTCTCCTCCCTCTAATGATGCTTAATTTATGTTTAGTAGTGGTATAAGATGCAACTTTATGGATTATATTGTGATTTTTGGTTGAATTGATGAAGTTTTGTAATTATTGGGGATTTTTCTGTTTTAATATGAATATGATTGTGTGGCTATGTATGATGGTTGGAAATGGTATGTAAGGGACCTAGGAGGTGGAAAAAAGTGGATAATTGCAAGCAATTTCTGTTATGGAAGAAATTTTGGAAAGTTAGGGTTTATGAAATTACATTCTGCCCGTTTTTGTAGCTCATAGTTAAAGGCCGAATTGGCCTTGTCTTAAAACATGAAAGTTGTAGGGAATGATATTTTAGAGGTGCCTACAAAATTTCAGGTCAATCGGAGTAGTGTAACTTGAGAAAAGTTGAAATTACCCTTGCTGTCCTGGTTTTACCCGAATTTGGGAATTGCTTCTGTAATTGGTTATTTTGGTTAGGAATGCTTCCGAATTGGTTGTTGAGGTCTTCTGATGAAATGTAGCCCTGTTCCTTAGCTTTCGGATGGCTTTAGAATTACTGGATTTGGACTTAGGTAGCCTGATTTATGATGTTTGTACTAGAATGCGTTGTGAATCTGTTTTTGCTGTTCTGGTGTAGTATCTTGCATTTTTGACCTGGTTCCACTCGAAACTGGGTTGAGTGACCTTCTGTAATATTGTAGCCCTATCTCTTAGCTTCGAAGCGGTGGGTCTTACACCTTCATCCGATAATCGTAGTGCCCTTGGTGCCATTACCGTAAAATGACGTCAAAAACTATTTTTTTCAGGGTTAAAGCTTGTTCCATTTCCGGATTTTCTGGTTTCCTCTAATGCTTATGTATGCTTATGGAGCCATATGTCGGTAGTATTTGGCATTGGTTTATAGCTTGTAATCGAGTCTTATTGTGCTTATTGGAATATTTTAGGGCTTGACTTTCCTTTCCGGTCATTTTCCTAGCTAAATGACTTGAATGACTTTAAGCCTAGTGAACGGCTTTTGGAAATGAGATTATTTTTGTACGAGATGTTGGGACTGATTTGAGGAATGAATGAAGCCAAAATGGCTGGAAAATTAGGTAAACACAAAGGGCGTGCTGCCCAAATTTTCACTCAAGGATTAAGTTTCTATTTGAATTTGTGTATTTTCGTTTGGCAAATACTATGACCGTTTTACCATTCCAAAACATGATACCTCTTCGATTTGAAACGCCAAATGTTTACTTACTCCGTACCCAAAATATAGAAGTATGAGTTAGGGTTTTATCGGCCACAAGTGAACTACTTTCAAGTACGGTTTTAAGAGTCTTCCTTTTCCATATGATTTTCATCAAAACCCTTGTTATATAACCTCTACTTGAATATATAGTGACTTTTAGTCATACAAACGACTCTTTACGATTCCGAAAGAATATTTTCTTAGCCTATCTATTTGTCTTTTGATTTGTCGTTAGTCAAATGTTTTTCGTTGGAATTCTATAAGCCTTTTGAGCTTGGTTTTGCGATTGATTTTGAAACCCTAGTTATTTTCATCCTTGGGTCCAAACAACCCTCTTTTTACTTGAAAGTCATCTTTACACGCTTTATTCCTAATTAGTCAGGTTTCTTCGTTTCCCCTTAAATGTTTTGCTCGATAAACTGTAATGTGTTCTCTTGTTCAATCTTAGGTTTCACTGGTGACTAAGGGTAATATCCGAAAGGATATTTTGCACGTTATTTTGCATAACTAGGTGAGTGTTCCTTGTTTGCTATATTCCTTGACTTATTGGCTTGTTATTATTGATTGATAATGTGTTAAGTACTTTTAATGATTGTTAAAACGAGTTTTCTAGGCGAGTGTGTACTTTATCGCACTCGACCTAAATAAATGTGAAAGTTTCAATGATTAATGATTAAATGCTAGTTGCGCATGAATGTAAGCCGTTTGGCTGAATTGGGCCCTGCCCTTCGTTACCGATCGACTCGAGCCAGAAGCGGACTCGGTCGGGCGATATGGTGACCCTGGGTGAATTGGTATACTCGAGTATTACCTTGTAGTCCGGCCACGTCCGGATGGGTGGAGTCCGGTCAACGTCCGGAAAAGGGATGAACGAACAAAAGGATGAACGAGGGATTCTACTTACAAAAATGTATTTTTAAACGGCTGGAGGAATAAGGGGAAATGTCAGGGGAACGAACGAACAAACAAATAGCTCCATGTGGGCCGTATCCTTTTAATGAATGTTACTATCGCTTTCCATTGTAAATGTTTCTTGAATTATTGATACTCCATGTTTAATGTATTGAATTGATTGTCTGATTATCTGTTCGGAACCTCACTGAGCTTTTAGCTCACCCCTTTAGTTTTGTTTTCCTTAACAGGGGACGACGAGCAGAATGAGAGCATAGACTAGCCAGTCTAGTTCTTTTGTTTCTTTTGTTTCTTTTGTAGTGGTTCTCGCCTAGTGCTTGGCACGGGCTGGACGTATGAAGGATTGAGAACCTTTGTATATTCGATCTTTACACTCCCGTTTGGGGATGACAATGTATATAAGTTTCACTTTAAGTTTTGGATCGTTGCCCTATTTATTCTTGTGATTTATTCAATTTTTAAGTGAGGACTGTGGTGAACGACTGAGTCCCGGCGAGAGCTGGGCAGGCGGTCCGCCGAACCCTTTGGTTCGCCTTAGGGTGAGATGGGGCTGTCACAGGTGGTATCAGAGCTTAGGCTTCAGATCTCTGTAGTGTATCCTAGGCTTGAAGTTTAGGATGCCAGATTGTGGGATTCGATTTGACTTGAAAGTTAAGCGATTGAGGGATAAAACCTATAGCTGCTTCGCGTGGTCTCTGCGCGGAGTGACCCTGGATTAAGTGGTGAATAAGTATGAGGGACTAAGTGAAGCTATGAATTACGAATGTTATAGGCCTTAAATCTTTCTCATGGTATCTGAGGACCATAGATAGGTATGTCAGGTAGGAATTCCGATTGTAGATAGTTTACTCTTGGGACTGCAGCTCGAGATGTGAATTATCTTATTTCGGATTCTCGTGCCTGAGTACTTTAGAGTTGCGGCGCTGCTAAGTACTTAAGACTTGCATTTTGGGAACATGAACAGGCTTTGTCTGACTAGAATGAGCACAATAGGTCAGGGACATCTAGTTTGGATAGTAAGTGACGTGAGAGACCGGGCGGGCTGATACTGGGACGACTTCACCTTTTCCTTCTGATTTACCTGTATATTGTTACTACATGACGTTAGTACATCTGTGTGTACATGGTTATCTGTCCAACTTGATATGTCTTTGTGTATTTGATTATCCGTCTTCTTGATATGGCGTGTTATGTGCGTATATATTTATTGTGTATTTGGAATGCTAGAATTTGTTACTGTAGTCAATTTACTGTGTTTATTTACTAAATTACCTTTTTGGGGAAACAGAAAAGAAAAGAGAGAGGGAAAACATATATATGGACGGGAGACGTAGTCGTGGACGTGGAGCTAGTCGTGGCCGTGGAGCTAGGCAAGCTCAAGAACTGAGAGAAGAAAGAGAAACAGTGGCCGAGCAAGAACAGGGACCGAGGGTTGAGGCTGGAGATCAAATGGCGACGGCGATGCACCAAATGACAAATATCCTAGCCCGACTGGTAGATCAACAAGGTCAAATGCCAGTGAATCAACCCCGAAATCCTGAGATCGGAGAGGATAAGGCTCTTGAGAGGTTCCAAAAGTTTCTACCTCCGAAATTTCAAGGAGGGCCTGATCCGGATATAGCTGAACAGTGGTTGGAGGCAATGATTAATATCTTCGTGGCTTTGAATTACACGGAGCAAAGACAAGTAAATTTTGCTGTATTTCAATTCGAGGGACCAGCCCGCGCTTGGTGGAATGTAATTAAGGCCAAGTGGGAAAGAGAACAGACGGTATGGACATGGGCGAACTTTGTAAGGGAATTTAACGAAAAGTATCTCCTATCTTTAGTCCAAGAAAGGAGAGAGGACGAATTTATTGGGTTGCGTCAGGGAACCCTAAGTGTGGCCGAATATGAGACCAAATTTACTAGACTATCTAAATTCGCTTCTGAATTGGTGGTTACGGAGCAACGGAGAATAAGACGATTTATACAAGGACTAAATTTGGAAATCCAGGAGGCATTATCGGCAGTTCAAGTTAATACGTTTACAGAGGCTCTTGAGAAGGCCCAAAGAATTGAGGATGTGAAAGCCCAAGTAAAAGCCTGTCAAACGCGGAAAAGAGATACATCCCGCAGTATACCTGAGGAATCTGTAGACACCAAATTTTTGGTGTAATTTCATTTTTAGTTTTTTATTTGTCGTGTTCATTTTTAGTTTTTAGTTTCCAGTTTTATTTTTATTTTTAAGTTTTATCATAGAATTTGTTGAAAAAGAAAAAAAAGAGAAAAGAAAAGCATTCAAAAAAAATATGATTTAGTCGTTTGTAATTTAAATTCAATGCTTTCTTGAAAGAAAAAATGAAAAATATGAAAAATGAAACAAAAAAGATGGAAAAATGGCCATTTTTGTTGTTTTTAGTTGTTTAGTTTTTAAATTATTTTCATTATTATTATTATTATTATTACCTGGTTTTTGGCAATTTGTTATTATTATTATTATTATTTATATTTTATCATTTCTGTATTTATTAAGTTGAAAGTTAAAAAAAAAATAAAAATAAAAATAAAGAAGAGAAACGCGACTTGTAAGCTGCGTTTTTGCAGCTTGCAAGGGAGGACTTCGGGCAGCCCCTTGGGTTGTAAATATAGAAGAGCTGGCTGAAGGTTTAGGGTTGTGGTTCCTAGATATAAAAGGAAAGCCGCAAGACAGCCGCAAAGGGGGAACCAACGGGGGAAAGAAAATAGAAAAAAAAACAGCGGAAGATAGGAGAGGTTGGAGGGGAAGGCAAAAACGAAACAGGGAGAGCAAAAGAGAGATTAGGGGTCCGGCTGTAGAGAAGCAAAAGCTACGGGAGACTTATTGAGTGAACGGAAAGGAAAACGAGAGACAGAAGGGAACCATTTTTTGAGAGATAGAAAATAGGGAGGTTTTGGAGGGTAACGGCGGAAACAAAAGTGAAGGAAGAGAGAAAAAGCTGAACAAAGGAGAAGGGAATCTGAAACAAGAGAGAGCTGACGGCTGAGGGCTCCAGGGAGAATCTGAATAGCAAGGAAGGAAGAAAAGGTTTCTGGTTCGTTGTAGCAAAGGAAAAGAATCAGGAGGTGCAGCTGCAAGAGAGCCAGAGAGACAAAGATTTCATCTTTTGGAATACATCAAGCTTCGGTCAAGGATTAAAGGTAACATTTTTTACTTTGGACTGGTTTATAAGTTGCTGAATCATGTTTGAATGCTGAAAGTCTTGGTCTTTACACTTGATTGTGTCCTCCATACAAGTTCTATCTATGAATCTGGTTTGAGTTTGAAGAAAAAGGGGTTTGCGTTAGCTATGCTTGTTTTGTTAATGTCCATAGCTGTTTCTCTTGGTGGTCTTTATGCGCAATCTGGGTTGAAAAATTATGGGAGATGCATAATTTATGGCTGGGTTGGAGGGTAGGACGTATGTTCATGGCTTTTGTTTCGAAAAGATGGCTGTTTTCTTGAGTTTTGTGGGCTGCATATGTCTTGAATTCCATTGTTAGATTATGAAAAGAAAATAGTGGCTGAATCCATGTTTTGCATTTCCATTTGAATCCATGTTTCACGGCTGTTTTCCTCCTGTTTGAGAGCTGGAAACTTCAGAAAATTCTGGAGTTTGCGGACAGATTTGATTGCAGAAAGTTTACTTCTTCCATAACTTACATGAAGCTGGCTGCAACAAGCTAAAAGCCTTTGGTTCGTTGCAGCGGCATGGGTCAATTTCTGTGGTCTTTGTCTTTCGCTGGTTTAAGTTTGGAGTTCATGATGTCTTTGATCTTTGGCTAAGCACATCCTGGACATGTTAGCTGCAAGTTACATTTTTTCTGTTGAGAATTGCATTTCCTGCCATGATAATGAACCAAACCTGGAAAATTGCAGCAAGCTTTGATTGCAGAATGTTTCTTCGTTGCCTTGCATGAACTCCTTTATGAGTTAACATAGTTTCCTTGTATGATTTTGCTTGCTTGGATTATGGTAGTTGTGCAGTTGTTAGTTAGTTCAAAGCTTGGAAGATTGATTAAGAAGTTTTCTAATCTATTCTTGGTTGTCGAGACTTCAAAGCTTAGGAAACAAATTGCAGAAAAACTTTGCTGCACTCTTTCTTCTTTGATGTTTAGTTTTTTTACTTTCTTGATGGTCAGCTCCAACTTCATATGTGCAACGGCATTGTGTGTTTAGTTAATGTTTTTTTGCGCATAAGAGTGGAGCATGAGATGATGTCTTCTTGGTTGAAGAAAGTTTGGCAAGCTGCCGAATTTTCTGTTGCAGAAAACCTGCGACATGTTTTCCTTTTATTGCTGTCTTGCTGTTTAGTTTTTCACCCTTGATGGCCAGCTTCACTTCTTGTTTTAATCTTGCAATAAGAGTAGCTGCCTTAATCTTGCAAATGATGGAATGGTTATGCTTAGATGAAATGTTTTGATCAAAGCTTGGAAATGGAAATGAGAAGTGCAGCAGTTTCCTTTCTCGGTTGATAGAAGTTTGAATAGAAAGTAAATTGCAGAAATTTTCTTGTCTACGTAGCTTGCATGAGTTTTGCATGAAACAATTGCTGAAAATTGCACTTTGATCCCTCAAGTCTCCCCTTGTTCTACTAGGACCCAATCAATTGAATAACTTCATCAATTTGGTCCTTGGCAATTTTAATTCTACAATTTCATTGCTTGTTTGCTTCAATTAACTACCATGCTTTGTTTCAATTGCGTTTAAGTCATGACTTTAGGGATTTTACGATCAAGTGAGCTTGTGATTGCCTATTTTCTTTAATTTTCCCAAATAAATTGGTACCTTGACCATTTCTTTTATTTTGGAGGATAAATAAGTGATTTCACTTCATTGGGGCCCAATTCAAGGGAGGTACACTCTATCCCTCATTTGCACTTCATTTGACCCTACGTGCTCCTATGTGTTATGTGAATATGCCTGTCTACTTCGCTTTCCTTACCTCTTTGCATGCATTTTTACTTTTATTTAAGTTTTATGGGGTATGTGTACACCTCTTGGCTTGTAATAGATAGGGCTTGGCGAGCAATTTGGTCCATTTACCCTTTCCCCTTTATGTTTTTATGGGGTATGTGTACACCTCTTGGCTTGTAATAGATAGGGCTTGGCGAGCAATTTGGTCCATTTACCCCTTCCCCTTTTGTTTTAGTTAGTGAATGTAATAGGTTCATTAGCTTGGTTGCATGCCTACGTGTTAAGTGTTACTCGCTTTATTAGGCTCTTGCATCTAGTCGAGCATGCTAATTGTTATGTGCTATGTGTCTATAGGTGTTTGGCATGTCTAATCGCTTTCCATAGCTATGAATGAATGTGATGGATGAATGTACGTCACCACACTAGTCCAATGCTAGTTGTGGCTCATTATTTCATTAGGAATTCATAGAAAGGGCTAGTCCAACGCTAGACCCAATATGATTTTTCCTTTGTTTTCCATTAATGCATTATTTGCCTGTTCACTACATATCATGCATCTTCCCTTAGTTTTATCATCTGGCATGCTCCTCGCACCCCTTTTCCCCTCATTTTAGGATTTTTGCATCTCATACTAGTTATAGGGTTCATTTGCCTGGAGAGTCCCCTTAAATATGGGATATAGACGAGTGTGGCTTTTTCTAAAGCCTTAGCACGCTTGTATCCTCTCTATAGAAGGGCAAATTGAGTCACGATTTAGGTCTCCCCGTACCCAACATGCATGAATTCCCTAAGCTCATGCATCCTCAATCCACTCTATCATCACACTTTCACATTTGTCTCATTTGCACACGAACACTTTTTTATCTTCACTTGCACACGAACACTGTTATCTTCACTTGCACACGAACACTTTTATCCTCACTCGCACACGAGTACTTTCATCTTCATTTGCACACCGACACTTTCACACTTTTCTCTAAATTGCATACATGCATTTTGCCCACTAGCACTTGGAGTATATTTTATACATTCAAGGACATTTTCTTTGCACACTTCCCCTCACACTATTGTTTTTATTACTTTTTCACACAAACGCACATTTTTCATGGCATGCATTCATCCACTCATTTTTCACGTCATTTAGGTTTAGGTGTGACCTCTCCAAAAGGATCATTGTTGGGCTTCACAATTAATGTGATTGGCATCACTCAACCTTTGAAGAGAAATTTCCCCCATGTCCCCCTAGGTCTAGGTTTTTGCATTCATATAGACATATCCAATACGCGATACATACCTTGGGTAGAAAAATTAGGAAAAATTGGTTTAAGTCACGCAACTAGCCTTGGCTAGGTCGAAGGGGTGCCTTGGATTTTTATCCTTGCCTTCCCCTTCGTCAAATGTGACCCCCGATCCCTCTTTTGGTTACGTAGACCCAAAAGTTCTCTAAAAGGGTTTATTTACTTTTTTCAGTCAAAAACAAAAAATCATTTTTGGGTGACTTGGTACACCCTAACTCGATACCAAGTGGCGACTCCATTTTCATTAAAAAAACCCTTTTTGAACTTCACTTGGCCAAATCGTCGCATTCTTAAGTCCCATGGCCTTTTACTTTTCATTTTGCACACGTTCACACACACACTACACACTCACATCTCACACCACTACCCACACAACACATCACCAAACACACCATCAAAAAGTGGGGCGCGACAGTTGGCGACTCCACTGGGGAGTTCCTAAGTGGGTCCAAGCACTTTGACTTAACCATTTGTTTCCTTTTTCTACCCTTTTTATGCATAGCATTTGGATATTAGGATTGCATTTTTCATTTTTAGGACCTTTTGTCTTATGTACGTAATCAAACCAATCCCTCGACTCACGAATGTATGTTTGAATGAATGTTTACTTGTTGTCTCGCGCTTGCATTGCATTTGGGTGGGGGGACATATCCTAGAGCCTCGCGTTGGTTCTTGATCCCTCCCCTCCAAACGAGCACTAGCATACGTGCATACGCTTTAATTTTTCACCCTCCTTTATTTTTCTTTTAGTGGCTTGTCACGCCACTCCACCCTATTAGGATTTTAGGCGACTCACTTGGACGTGTGACCGCGACACGACGTGTGCGTAGCACGATCCGAGGGGTCACTCAATCTTCCGCTTTAAGCTTTGGGTTGATAGCCTTTAGCTTTTAGTCGAAGATTGAGGATTTTTGATAGATTCACTCAGACATGTGGCCGTGACACGACGTGTGCGTAGCAATGTCTGGGGAATCGCTCGAGCCACCGACAAAGAACCTTGGGATTGATGACCCTTGGTTTCCAAGTCTGAAGGCTCGGGGACCTAAAACCTATCGAGTCTAGATGCATTAGTGAGCCAATACCTCATGCATCCATGATAGCTTGCCTAGGGTAGAGTCGGCCTTATCCTGAGCTAGGGACACTATTCACGAGGGGAGGGATCCAACCCCTTTCTCCCTTTTATTGCTTTATTTCTTTGTGTTGATTTCGTTGCTACAATGTGTTATGTGTATTTGTCTTGGCTGAACTAACTTTTCTTGATTTTGTGTCCCCATTGCATTCACAAACCCTAGCAAATAAGAGGTCTGGCATGACCTTCTTTTAGAACCTACCCTCGTAAATAGGTTATTGCACGTTTAAAGATTTTGGTATATTGCATTCATAGATTAATAATGCATTTTTAAGCCTACCTTGGCGTATAAAAGGTCCTTTTAGGTCATGATTTCATTTCAAATTGCATGTTTTACTGCTTTAATAAATGGCATCATGCATAAACCATAGAAAGGGAATGCCACATAGGGAATCCCGTGTTTAGGAATAAGCCACCTTGTGTCTCGGATACTTAATCCAGTGAGACTTGCACGTTTACATTTTGTACCATCCAAAAGGGTAGTGCACAAGGTAAGGTAGGATCCGATCATCTTCATAAGAGCGATTTTTGGAATATGAGCATCTAATAATCACTTTTTGGCCATTTTATCAAAATTGGTAAAATTTCCTTGCGTAAAAGGACATTAATTTGAAGAAAATTCACAAATGATTCCTCCTATTGAGATGATAAATAAATTGAGGCCAAAATTTGATTTTAGAAGCTCATAGACTAATGCATCTCAATAATTTTGAAATCACCAATGGCCGGACAATTCAACCAAATCATTTTGCCAATTCATTCAATAAATCATCAGTTCATTTGACCAACTTACCCTTTTTAGGGTCACCTGGTCGATTTTTGAATAAATCATCAGTTCATTTGACCAACTTACCCTTTTTAGGGTCACCTGGTCGATTTTTGAATAAATCATCAGTTCATTTGACCAACTTACCCTTTTTAGGGTCACCTGGTCGATTTTTGAATAAATCATTCAATTCATTTGACCAATTTACCCTTTTTAGGGTCACCTGGTCGATTTTGAATAAATCATTCAATTCATTTGACCAATTTACCCTTTTTAGGGTCACCTGGTCGATTTTGAATAAATCGTCAATTCATTTGACCAATTTACCCTTTTAGGGTCTTTTGACCAATTTACCCTTTTTAGGGTCATTCGGTCGCTTTTGAATAAATTATCAATTCAATTGACCAATTTACCCTTTTTAGGGTCATTCGGACGATTTTTGAATAAATCCCTAATTCAATTTCATTCATTTGACCAATTTACCCATTTTTAGGGCAACCGAGCCGATTTTGAATAAATCAAGTTTCGTTCAATCTATTTGATCAATTTACCCTTTTTAGGGTGATCTGATTAATTTTGGATAAATTTCATCCAATTCATTTGACCTGTTTCCCTTTTTAGGGTAATTCGGTCGATTTTAAATAAATTGTCAATTTCATTCAACCCATTTGCCCTATTAGGGTTTCATTGTCAAATTCCAAATTGGAAAATCTAGTCGATTTCGAGAAAAACCGTCCATTGCATCCAATCACTTGATCAATTAGGGTTTTGACCCGTAATTCACTAAGAAATTTTATCAACAAATTCCGATCTCTTCGATAGGAGTTCGTCAAGGTCAAACCCATGCGTTTTGCAAATCAAAGGTGATCAATCTATTCAGACGTTGTCCTCATTTTGACAAATCTCTCGTCACTCCAATGGCCAAATTTTTTCAAATTATTTTTCACTCAATGAGTTGATCAGATCCGTCAGGTATGGTATAGTGCTTACCCTAGAGGATCGCGTTTTCATGCTAGGCCTACCCTTGGCATAAAAAGGGCTCCCCCATAGGACATGCATCCGAATTTTCTGGATATCTACTAACTCTTGCCTTTTTCTTTTCCTTTTCTTTATTTTCTTTGGAATAATTAAGCGAGGGTTGAACCTAAAGGCAATCTGTCAAAAATTCTCAGGTGATATTTCAACATAGCTTCTCGTCGAAGCCCCATCATAACGCGATCCCGCAGTAGAGTTCAGAGGAGTCGTGTAAACATGAGTTCACAACCGGAACAGTCAGATAGGTCTGCTACTACCGCTCAACCCGAGACTGCAAGTTCAGGGATTCAGTTGACTGAGATGCTTACCAAGTTTGGAGAGATGGCGTATGAGATGGCCGCTCAAAGGAAGTTGAATGATGAGCTAATTAGCAGCGGAGTTCAACCCGAACCTGTACCCGCCAGACAGCCTGAGCAAGAGCCATTTGACCTGCCTTCGGCCCATGCCACTGTTACTCCATCATTTCCTATTGCACCCGAAGAAACTTTCACCTATCCCACCACAAATTTGCCATACACTTACCCTCCTCATCCTTCATTTTTTCTTACTCACACGCGAGGTCCACCACCCCAAATCACTTCAAATATACCACCTGAGCCACATACCTTTTATTACCCTGTTGCTGAGCCATTCCTACTAGACCATATTGTTCAAACCAAGGCAGAAATGGGGGAATCTTCTGCTCCCGTTGATATAAAGCTGCTCAAACGCCTTGATCGTTTCGATGAGTTTATGAGGAAGAGTCAGGGGTTGAACAAACAAGGAGTCCTGGACTACGATGAGCTTTGTCTCTTTCCCAATGTACAATTGCCTGAGGGATTCAAAACTCCGAAGTTCAACAAATACGATGGGACGGGTAATCCCAAGACACACCTCCGACTATTTGCTAACAAGTTGGGAAAGCCTGTAGACGACGAGAACCTGCCTCTAAGGTTGTTCCCGGAAAGTCTGGAGGGGGATGCCCTCGACTGGTACTCAAATTTGAAGTCCGAAGAAATAAAAACCTGGATTGACTTGTCCAATGCTTTTGTAAGGCAATATGAGTATAACTGCGAGCTGGCTCCGACACGGACCACGTTGGAAGGAACAAAAAGAAAACCCTCCGAGGATCACAAGACTTATGCCAAGAGGTGGAGGAAGATAGCTGCCAAAGTCGAGCCACCGATGACTGAGGACGAAATCATACGCACTTTCATTAAAGCACATGATCCCCCGTATTTTGAAGAAATTTTCCGCATGACTGGATGCTCGTTCGCCGCCATTGTCAATAAACTTGAGGAGTACGATGACTTCGTGAAAGCTGGAAAGATTGTTAATGTCTCTGCCCTCAAATCCCAGTTGGATGCTTTGCAAGGACAGGGGACTAGTGAGAAGAGCCCGCAATTTAAAAAGAAGGAGGGGGAAACTGCCTTCACCTGGAATCAAAACCCTGTCCCAAGACCCAGACCTCGACAATACCCTACCAACTCAAACCCTTACCCCTACTACTCAAATCCTCATCCTGTTTACCACACCAATATCACTCATCCTCGACCTCGCTCAAATTATGCCAACCCGCCTACAACCCCTTTCCAAATATCTCAACCAAGCTTTCAACAGGCTCGTCCTCGGCCTCCTTACCACCAAAGATTTCCCCCACCAAATAGACCCATCTACAACTATCCCCGACCCACTGAAACCTACAATCAAAGCCGTACCCGAACCTTCACCAACCTAGGCAGGCCTTTGGACCAATTGTATGAGCAATTGAAGGTTGCCAGCAAAATAGGCGTGATTCCCCCTCCAACTTACCTTCATGGCATGCCTGTTGGGTACAATCCACATGCTATTTGTGCCTATCATTCGGGAGTACCTGGCCACTCAACCGCCGATTGCAGGGCACTTAAGCACAAAGTCCAAGACATGATCGAGGCAGGAGAAATAGTGCTAAGGAAAAGAGGTGAACAAGGGCCGATCATAAGTACAAATCCTTTTCCTGAACACCAGGACACCTTCGAGGCATCCACCTCCAACGACGAAATTTGAAAATCCTGAAGGAGCTTTGCACAATTTGGATGGCCGAGTATCTTCCCTCTTGAAGGGAATTTCGATAAATCTAGGGGTTGTTATTTACTAAAGTTCACAAAACCCATTTCTTGCATATGTAAATAGCTTCATGAGAACATCTTTCGCAATTAAATTTTTGTCTTGTTTCCGCTTGGATTAGTTTTTCCAATTAAATGCACAATTTGTTTATTTGATTATTGTCCTGAATTTTAATTCTTTTAAATGGCCAAAGATGAAAATTATTTGACCCTTTGAATATCACTGTTCTGGATTCCGATAATACCATTCATCCAAAAGTCCCTTCATTAAGAAAATCCTTCATTGAAAAATCCCTTCATTAAAAATCCTTCACTGAAAAATCCCTTCATTAAGAAAGCTCTTCATTGGAAATCCTTTCGTTAAGAAAGCCTTTCATCAAGAAATCCCTCCTCTGCCAAGTTCTAAGCTGATTGGTTAAAGCAGCGTCACCGACGATTGATTTTGATGGATGAAAGGCAGTTGAATGTCGTATGGCCTGTGTTCATAACAAAAAGGTCCGCCACCGGTCCTTTAGAGAAGAAGGACAAAGAGTTAAAGCGAGATTTGCCAATGCAAGATGAAATCAAAGACGAATTTGGCCTAAACTGGTAAGGCCATTTGTCATTCAAAAAGGTGCTACCGAGTGGAGCACTTATCCTTGAAGAGATGGACGGACAAACAATCTCTCAACCTATCAACTCAGACATGTGTAAGAAGTTTTATTTCTGATTATGCAAATTTCTTTTGGAAATCATGCAAGGGGCGAAACAAAAGTCAGGCCATCTTCTTTTCCAATCAAAACATTTCATCCCTAATCATCCCTTTTGAGCTATCAGAACAATAATTTTTTCGTTTGGCAGCCCCTAAGGATTGCAAGCCCCACACTGGGGCAAATTCATTTTTAAAAAAAGATGATCAGAAAAAGAACCCCACACTGGGGCAAATTTAAAGAACCCCACACTGGGGCAAATTTAGTTTTTGAAGGGAAATGCAATAGTGAAAATGCAATGAAAAGCACAAAGAGAAGAATTCAATCAAACTGGGGCAAATTCTCCTCAGTTTTGTTCAAAATTTGGAGATGATCTCAAAATGATGCAATCTCAGGTTATTTCACACCTCTCATCAAATTTGCTTTCAAGCCTCAACTTTTCTTGAAATACCCCACCTGACCCCATTACAAAAGCCCAAAGTCCTGGCTTTCGTCACTTGCTGTATTTCTATTGGAAAGTTTGCTAATCAACTGACAAGTGATGTCCATAATGCCTTCGCCTAATCTTACAAGGGGAAGTGCATTTTACTGATGTCAGAAATCTTTAACTCATACTCCTGAGGCGATTAAGGTTGAGCTCTTCCATTGCTTCCTTAGGTAAAAACCCGAAAGGGCACCTCAAAAGAAAAGGAGAAAAAGAAAAGGAAAAGAGAAAAACAAAAACAAAAACAAAACAAAAGAAAAGGAGTGGGGGCAACCTTGGTGAAAACCCGAAAGGGCGCCAAGGTAAGATTTCCGCAATGAGCAAGCACAAGGAGGAACAACTGGTGGTTTGATCCATTTGGATTTCTCCTCATTTTTGTCATACCCCTGCCAATATTGAATTCCAGAACAAGGATATTCAGAGATTCGAATACGCATCCTTGGGCCAAAGCTGTGTCATTTTGTAAAACATTCTTTGGCAAATCCATGCTTAGGAAATTCATTTTTACCAAATTTCTTGCATTCATGGTATTTTTGTAGAATTTAAGCACAAAATGGTTATGTGTGCATTCTTGTATGACATGTGAATTTTCTTGCATACTTCATTCTTTATCTTTGAATTTTGGTGAATAACAATCCCCGTGGTTTATTTGAAGCATACTTGGGTTCAGTCATCTCCTGAAAAGGGTTAAGGTTCAACAAAGTCAGTTACGCAGACTTCACAATATGGCAAAGTACATACCTGATCAGTTTGTAAATCGGAAAAGCCTTAGGGTGAAAAATCCAACCCAATCGGCTGCCACAACAAAAGTTGATAAAGGCATCGAAAGACTCATGTTTACACGATTCTCAAAGGAAAACGGATCAAATGATGGTGGCAATTTCTTTGTTTTCTTTTCTCTTTTGCAGAAAAACTGCATGCACAGATGAAAGTAATCACACCTCGCACTGGAATCGGTGTCGGAAAGAGTCCTCCGGTGAACAAAGGCAGAATGAAAATGTCGCAAGCAAATTTCATAAAAAATGCAACAGCATAGCGATACAGAATCAACTCTGGACTCACATTGCAAAAATTCATCATACTGGGGCAAATTAATTTTTTGGAAAGATTTTCAAAAGTCAAAAAGAAAAGCAAAAAGAAAAATCATCAATCAAAAATCAACACAAATTTTATCACGGCAGGCTCGGGTTTAATCCCACTGACCGATTGTCAAGGCATTTTTTATTTTACTCTGCCACTAGCTGTAAGTCAGTCCCACTAGTGCGCATTTCATTTTGCATCGCCACTAGCCGCGGGTCAGTCCCGCGATTCAAAGCCTGTTCGGGTCAGTCCCGCGATTAAAATCATTTTCGGGTCAGTCCCATGATCAAAAGCACATTCGGGTCAGTCCCACGATCAAAAGCATTTTCGGGTCAGTCCCACGATCAAAAGCTTATTCGGGTCAGTCCCACGATCAAAAAGCATTTTCGGGTCAGTCCCATGATCAAAAGGTTATTCGGGTCAGTCCCACGATCAAAAACATTTTCGGGTCAGTCCCATGATCAAAACTTATTCGGGTCAGTCCCGCGATTCAAAGCCTGTTCGGGTCAGTCCCACAATTCAAAGCCTGTTCGGGTCAGTCCCGCGATTAAAATCTTTTTCGGGTCAGTCCCACAGAATCCAAGAGCATTTTCGGTGCAGTCCCCATGATCAAAAGCATTTTCGGGTCAGTCCCATGATCAAAAGGTTATTCGGGTCAGTCCCACGATCAAAAGCATTTTCGGGTCAGTCCCATGATCAAAGCTTATGCGGGTCAGTCCCACAATTCAAAGCCTGTTCGGGTCAGTCCCGCGATTAAAATCTTTTTCGGGTCAGTCCCACGATCAAAAGCATTTTCGGGTCAGTCCCACGATTCAAAGCTTATGCGGGTCAGTCCCACAATTCAAAGCCTGTTCGGCTCAGTCCCGCGATTCAAAGCTTATTCGGGTCAGTCCCGTGATTAAAGCTTGTTCGGGCCAGTCCCATGATTTGAATTTCCTTCTCTAGTCGGTCCCAATTTTAATTTTTCTGTTCGAGTCAGTCCCGTTTTAAGTTCCTGTTTGGGCCAGTCCCGTCTTTAAATTTCGTTCGGGTCAGTCCCGTTTTAAATTTCGTGTAGGGGTCAGCCCCCATTTCTAAAGCGTCCATTGTTCGAGACGTGTTCGCCGCCAAATAACACAGGTGAGTATTTGGTGTCTACTTCTTTGTCTCAAGTTTTTCCAAAACTCAGACAAAGAGGGGCAAACTGTAGACACCAAATTTTTGGTGTAATTTCATTTTTAGTTTTTTATTTGTCGTGTTCATTTTTAGTTTTTAGTTTCCAGTTTTATTTTTATTTTTAAGTTTTATCATAGAATTTGTTGAAAAAGAAAAAAAAGAGAAAAGAAAAGCATTCAAAAAAAATATGATTTAGTCGTTTGTAATTTAAATTCAATGCTTTCTTGAAAGAAAAAATGAAAAATATGAAAAATGAAACAAAAAAGATGGAAAAATGGCCATTTTTGTTGTTTTTAGTTGTTTAGTTTTTAAATTATTTTCATTATTATTATTATTATTATTACCTGGTTTTTGGCAATTTGTTATTATTATTATTATTATTTATATTTTATCATTTCTGTATTTATTAAGTTGAAAGTTAAAAAAAAAATAAAAATAAAAATAAAGAAGAGAAACGCGACTTGTAAGCTGCGTTTTTGCAGCTTGCAAGGGAGGACTTCGGGCAGCCCCTTGGGTTGTAAATATAGAAGAGCTGGCTGAAGGTTTAGGGTTGTGGTTCCTAGATATAAAAGGAAAGCCGCAAGACAGCCGCAAAGGGGGAACCAACGGGGGAAAGAAAATAGAAAAAAAGACAGCGGAAGATAGGAGAGGTTGGAGGGGAAGGCAAAAACGAAACAGGGAGAGCAAAAGAGAGATTAGGGGTCCGGCTGTAGAGAAGCAAAAGCTACGGGAGACTTATTGAGTGAACGGAAAGGAAAACGAGAGACAGAAGGGAACCATTTTTTGAGAGATAGAAAACAGGGAGGTTTTGGAGGGTAACGGCGGAAACAAAAGTGAAGGAAGAGAGAAAAAGCTGAACAAAGGAGAAGGGAATCTGAAACAAGAGAGAGCTGACGGCTGAGGGCTCCAGGGAGAATCTGAATAGCAAGGAAGGAAGAAAAGGTTTCTGGTTCGTTGTAGCAAAGGAAAAGAATCAGGAGGTGCAGCTGCAAGAGAGCCAGAGAGACAAAGATTTCATCTTTTGGAATACATCAAGCTTCGGTCAAGGATTAAAGGTAACATTTTTTACTTTGGACTGGTTTATAAGTTGCTGAATCATGTTTGAATGCTGAAAGTCTTGGTCTTTACACTTGATTGTGTCCTCCATACAAGTTCTATCTATGAATCTGGTTTGAGTTTGAAGAAAAAGGGGTTTGCGTTAGCTATGCTTGTTTTGTTAATGTCCATAGCTGTTTCTCTTGGTGGTCTTTATGCGCAATCTGGGTTGAAAAATTATGGGAGATGCATAATTTATGGCTGGGTTGGAGGGTAGGACGTATGTTCATGGCTTTTGTTTCGAAAAGATGGCTGTTTTCTTGAGTTTTGTGGGCTGCATATGTCTTGAATTCCATTGTTAGATTATGAAAAGAAAATAGTGGCTGAATCCATGTTTTGCATTTCCATTTGAATCCATGTTTCACGGCTGTTTTCCTCCTGTTTGAGAGCTGGAAACTTCAGAAAATTCTGGAGTTTATGGACAGATTTGATTGCAGAAAGTTTACTTCTTCCATAACTTACATGAAGCTGGCTGCAACAAGCTAAAAGCCTTTGGTTTGTTGCAGCGGCATGGGTCAATTTCTGTGGTCTTTGTCTTTCGCTGGTTTAAGTTTGGAGTTCATGATGTCTTTGATCTTTGGCTAAGCACATCCTGGACATGTTAGCTGCAAGTTACATTTTTTCTGTTGAGAATTGCATTTCCTGCCATGATAATGAACCAAACCTGGAAAATTGCAGCAAGCTTTGATTGCAGAATGTTTCTTCGTTGCCTTGCATGAACTCCTTTATGAGTTAACATAGTTTCCTTGTATGATTTTGCTTGCTTGGATTATGGTAGTTGTGCAGTTGTTAGTTAGTTCAAAGCTTGGAAGATTGATTAAGAAGTTTTCTAATCTATTCTTGGTTGTCGAGGCTTCAAAGCTTAGGAAACAAATTGCAGAAAAACTTTGCTGCACTCTTTCTTCTTTGCTGTTTAGTTTTTTTACTTTCTTGATGGTCAGCTCCAACTTCATATGTGCAACGGCATTGTGTGTTTAGTTAATGTTTTTTGCGCATAAGAGTGGAGCATGGGATGATGTCTTCTTGGTTGAAGAAAGTTTGGCAAGCTGCCGAATTTTCTGTTGCAGAAAACCTGCGACATGTTTTCCTTTTATTGCTGTCTTGCTGTTTAGTTTTTCACCCTTGATGGCCAGCTTCACTTCTTGTTTTAATCTTGCAATAAGAGTAGCTGCCTTAATCTTGCAAATGATGGAATGGTTATGCTTAGATGAAATGTTTTGATCAAAGCTTGGAAATGGAAATGAGAAGTGCAGCAGTTTCCTTTCTCGGTTGATAGAAGTTTGAATAGAAAGTAAATTGCAGAAGTTTTCTTGTCTACGTAGCTTGCATGAGTTTTGCATGAAACAATTGCTGAAAATTGCACTTTGATCCCTCAAGTCTCCCCTTGTTCTACTAGGACCCAATCAATTGAATAACTTCATCAATTTGGTCCTTGGCAATTTTAATTCTACAATTTCATTGCTTGTTTGCTTCAATTAACTACCATGCTTTGTTTCAATTGCGTTTAAGTCATGACTTTAGGGATTTTACGATCAAGTGAGCTTGTGATTGCCTATTTTCTTTAATTTTCCCAAATAAATTGGTACCTTGACCATTTCTTTTATTTTGGAGGATAAATAAGTGATTTCACTTCATTGGGGCCCAATTCAAGGGAGGTACACTCTATCCCTCATTTGCACTTCATTTGACCCTACGTGCTCCTATGTGTTATGTGAATATGCCTGTCTACTTCGCTTTCCTTACCTCTTTGCATGCATTTTTACTTTTATTTAAGTTTTATGGGGTATGTGTACACCTCTTGGCTTGTAATAGATAGGGCTTGGCGAGCAATTTGGTCCATTTACCCTTTCCCCTTTATGTTTTCATGGGGTATGTGTACACCTCTTGGCTTGTAATAGATAGGGCTTGGAGGAGCATTCAATGAAGACCTATCGAAGACGTGTGCCTAGCTAGCAAATGTAATAGTTAGGGCTTTAATTGCCTTATGTGTCTTGCATGCTTAGTTGCTACGTGTTAATTTGCTTTGTTAGGGCCTTGCATCTAGTCGAGCATGCTAAATGCTATGTGCTATGTGTTTACGAGTGTTTGGCATGTCTACTCGCTTTCCATAACCATGAATGAATGTGATAGATGAATGTACGTTTCCGCTAGTCCAACGCTAGTCGGAATTCATAGATGGGCTAGTCCAACGCTAGACCCTTAGGATTTCCCTTTCGATGGTGCATATTTGCATGTTCACTACATGTCATGCATTTTTCTTAGTTTTATCATTTGGCATGCTCCTCGAACCCCTTTTCCCCTCATTTTAGGATTTTTGCATCTCATACTAGTTATAGGGTTCATTTGCTTGAAAGTCCCCTTAAATATGGGATATAGACGAGTGTGGCTTTTTCTAAGCCTTAGCACGCTTGTATCCTCTCTATAAAAGGGCAAATTGAGTCACGATTTAGGTCTCCCCGTACCCAATATGCATGAATTCCCTAGGCTCATGCATTCTCAATCCACTCTATCATCACACTTTCACTTTTGTCTCATTTGCACACATGCACCTTTTTATCACTTTCACTTGCACACGAACACTTTTTTATCTTCACTTGCACACGAACACTTTTATCTTCACTCGCACACGAGTACTTTCATCTTCATTTGCACACCGACACTTTCGCACTTTTCTTTAAATTGCATACATGCATTTTTGCCCACTTGCACTTGGAGTATATATTTGCATTCAAAGACATTTGCACACCTCCACTTATATCGTATTTTTATCAATCTTCCCACTTCACAAATTCACATTTTCACATAGCATGCATTCCACTCATTTTTACGTCATTTAGGATCATGTGTGACCTCTCCAAAGGATCATTATTGGGCTTCACAATTAATGTGATTGGCACCACTCAACCTTTGAAGAGAAATTTTCCCCATGTCCCCCTAGGTCTAGGTTTTTGCATTCATATAGACATATCCAACACGCGATACATACCTTGGGTAGAAAAATTAGGAAAAATTGGTTTAAGTCACGCAACTAGCCTTGGCTAGGTCGAAGGGGTGCCTTGGATTTTTATCCTTGCCTTCCCCTTCGTCAAATGTGACCCCCGATCCCTCTTTTGGTTACGTAGACCCAAAAGTTCTCTAAAAGGGTTTATTTACTTTTTTATTCAAAAACAAAAAATCATTTTTAGGTGACTTGGTACACCCTAACCCTATACCAAGTGGCGACTCCATTTTTGATAGAAAAAACCCTTTTTGAACTTTATATGGCCAAACCGTCGCATTATCAAGTCCCATGGCCTTTATTTTCATTTTGCACACGTTCACACACACACACTACACACTCACATCTCACACCACACTACACACACCAAACGCACATTTCAAAAAGTGGGGCGCGACAGGATGCAGGGAGACATAGAAAGCTCCAATCACAAGAGTTGGAGGAGCTAAGAAATGAAACCTATGAGAACACAGCAATTTATAAAAAGAGGAGCAAAGTCTTTTACAACCAGCAAGTCTCAAAAAAGTCATTTGTAGTAGGGCAAAAAGTCCTCCTTTATCACTCGATGCTTAACGTTTTTCCAGGTAAGCTGCGTTCGCATTGGATTGGTCCATTTGTTGTTTCTAATATTTTTCATTATGGTGCAGTGGAAATCCAGAGTCTGAAGATCGAGAAAAAGTTCATGGTAAATGGTCACCGTCTAAATCTCTATTATGAGGGGTTTCATAGTGAGCAAGTGGAGATC
>NC_040044.1:17441157-17493147 GCF_003713205.1 Coffea eugenioides | reverse complement strand
AATTGCCTGAGGGATTCAAAACTCCGAAGTTCAACAAATACGATGGGACGGGTAATCCCAAGACACACCTCCGACTATTTGCTAACAAGTTGGGAAAGCCTGTAGACGACGAGAACCTGCCTCTAAGGTTGTTCCCGGAAAGTCTGGAGGGGGATGCCCTCGACTGGTACTCAAATTTGAAGTCCGAAGAAATAAAAACCTGGATTGACTTGTCCAATGCTTTTGTAAGGCAATATGAGTATAACTGCGAGCTGGCTCCGACACGGACCACGTTGGAAGGAACAAAAAGAAAACCCTCCGAGGATCACAAGACTTATGCCAAGAGGTGGAGGAAGATAGCTGCCAAAGTCGAGCCACCGATGACTGAGGACGAAATCATACGCACTTTCATTAAAGCACATGATCCCCCGTATTTTGAAGAAATTTTCCGCATGACTGGATGCTCGTTCGCCGCCATTGTCAATAAACTTGAGGAGTACGATGACTTCGTGAAAGCTGGAAAGATTGTTAATGTCTCTGCCCTCA
This sequence comes from Coffea eugenioides, assembly GCF_003713205.1. Classification (NCBI taxonomy): domain Eukaryota; kingdom Viridiplantae; phylum Streptophyta; class Magnoliopsida; order Gentianales; family Rubiaceae; genus Coffea; species Coffea eugenioides. The sequence continues at coordinate 17,492,622 of NC_040044.1, read as the reverse complement.
AATCCCAGTTGGATGCTTTGCAAGGACAGGGGACTAGTGAGAAGAGCCCGCAATTTAAAAAGAAGGAGGGGGAAACTGCCTTCACCTGGAATCAAAACCCTGTCCCAAGACCCAGACCTCGACAATACCCTACCAACTCAAACCCTTACCCCTACTACTCAAATCCTCATCCTGTTTACCACACCAATATCACTCATCCTCGACCTCGCTCAAATTATGCCAACCCGCCTACAACCCCTTTCCAAATATCTCAACCAAGCTTTCAACAGGCTCGTCCTCGGCCTCCTTACCACCAAAGATTTCCCCCACCAAATAGACCCATCTACAACTATCCCCGACCCACTGAAACCTACAATCAAAGCCGTACCCGAACCTTCACCAACCTAGGCAGGCCTTTGGACCAATTGTATGAGCAATTGAAGGTTGCCAGCAAAATAGGCGTGATTCCCCCTCCAACTTACCTTCATGGCATGCCTGTTGGGTACAATCCACATGCTATTTGTGCCTATCATTCGGGAGTACCTGGCCACTCAACCGCCGATTGCAGGGCACTTAAGCACAAAGTCCAAGACATGATCGAGGCAGGAGAAATAGTGCTAAGGAAAAGAGGTGAACAAGGGCCGATCATAAGTACAAATCCTTTTCCTGAACACCAGGACACCTTCGAGGCATCCACCTCCAACGACGAAATTTGAAAATCCTGAAGGAGCTTTGCACAATTTGGATGGCCGAGTATCTTCCCTCTTGAAGGGAATTTCGATAAATCTAGGGGTTGTTATTTACTAAAGTTCACAAAACCCATTTCTTGCATATGTAAATAGCTTCATGAGAACATCTTTCGCAATTAAATTTTTGTCTTGTTTCCGCTTGGATTAGTTTTTCCAATTAAATGCACAATTTGTTTATTTGATTATTGTCCTGAATTTTAATTCTTTTAAATGGCCAAAGATGAAAATTATTTGACCCTTTGAATATCACTGTTCTGGATTCCGATAATACCATTCATCCAAAAGTCCCTTCATTAAGAAAATCCTTCATTGAAAAATCCCTTCATTAAAAATCCTTCACTGAAAAATCCCTTCATTAAGAAAGCTCTTCATTGGAAATCCTTTCGTTAAGAAAGCCTTTCATCAAGAAATCCCTCCTCTGCCAAGTTCTAAGCTGATTGGTTAAAGCAGCGTCACCGACGATTGATTTTGATGGATGAAAGGCAGTTGAATGTCGTATGGCCTGTGTTCATAACAAAAAGGTCCGCCACCGGTCCTTTAGAGAAGAAGGACAAAGAGTTAAAGCGAGATTTGCCAATGCAAGATGAAATCAAAGACGAATTTGGCCTAAACTGGTAAGGCCATTTGTCATTCAAAAAGGTGCTACCGAGTGGAGCACTTATCCTTGAAGAGATGGACGGACAAACAGTCTCTCAACCTATCAACTCAGACATGTGTAAGAAGTTTTATTTCTGATTATGCAAATTTCTTTTGGAAATCATGCAAGGGGCGAAACAAAAGTCAGGCTATCTTCTTTTCCAATCAAAACATTTCATCCCTAATCATCCCTTTTGAGCTATCAGAACAATAATTTTTTCGTTTGGCAGCCCCTAAGGATTGCAAGCCCCACACTGGGGCAAATTCATTTTTAAAAAAAGATGATGATCAGAAAGAAAAGAAAAACCCCACACTGGGGCAAATTTATTTTTGAAAGAGAGATGAAAGGAAAAGAGGAAAAGAAAGAACCCCACACTGGGGCAAATTTAGTTTTTGAAGGAAAATGCAATAGTGAAAAATGCAATGAAAAGCACAAAGAGAAGAATTCAATCAAACTGGGGCAAATTCTCCTCAGTTTTGTTCAAAATTTGGAGATGATCTCAAAATGATGCAATCTCAGGTTATTTCACACCTCTCATCAAATTTGCTTTCAAGCCTCAACTTTTCTTGAAATACCCCACCTGACCCCATTACAAAAGCCCAAAGTCCTGGCTTTCGTCACTTGCTGTATTTCTATTGGAAAGTTTGCTAATCAACTGACAAGTGAGGTCCGTAATGCCTTCGCCTAATCTTACAAGGGGAAGTGCATTTTACTGATGTCAGAAATCTTTAACTCATACTCCTGAGGCGATTAAGGTTGAGCTCTTCCATTGCTTCCTTAGGTAAAAACCCGAAAGGGCACCTCAAAAGAAAAGGAGAAAAAGAAAAGGAAAAGAGAAAAACAAAAACAAAAACAAAACAAAAGAAAAGGAGTGGGGGCAACCTTGGTGAAAACCCGAAAGGGCGCCAAGGTAAGATTTCCGCAATGAGCAAGCACAAGGAGGAACAACTGGTGGTTTGATCCATTTGGATTTCTCCTCATTTTTGTCATACCCCTGCCAATATTGAATTCCAGAACAAGGATATTCAGAGATTCGAATACGCATCCTTGGGCCAAAGCTGTGTCATTTTGTAAAACATTCTTTGGCAAATCCATGCTTAGGAAATTCATTTTTACCAAATTTCTTGCATTCATGGTATTTTTGTAGAATTTAAGCACAAAATGGTTATGTGTGCATTCTTGTATGACATGTGAATTTTCTTGCATACTTCATTCTTTATCTTTGAATTTTGGTGAATAACAATCCCCGTGGTTTATTTGAAGCATACTTGGGTTCAGTCATCTCCTGAAAAGGGTTAAGGTTCAACAAAGTCAGTTACGCAGACTTCACAATATGGCAAAGTACATACCTGATCAGTTTGTAAATCGGAAAAGCCTTAGGGTGAAAAATCCAACCCAATCGGCTGCCACAACAAAAGTTGATAAAGGCATCGAAAGACTCATGTTTACACGATTCTCAAAGGAAAACGGATCAAATGATGGTGGCAATTTCTTTGTTTTCTTTTCTCTTTTGCAGAAAAACTGCATGCACAGATGAAAGTAATCACACCTCGCACTGGAATCGGTGCCAGAAAGAGTCCTCCGGTGAACAAAGGCAGAATGAAAATGTCGCAAGCAAATTTCATCAAAAATGCAACAGCATAGCGATACAGAATCAACTCTGGACTCACATTGCAAAAATTCATCATACTGGGGCAAATTAATTTTTTGGAAAGATTTTCAAAAGTCAAAAAGAAAAGCAAAAAGAAAAATCATCAATCAAAAATCAACACAAATTTTATCACGGCAGGCTCGGGTTTAATCCCACTGACCGATTGTCAAGGCATTTTTTATTTTACTCTGCCACTAGCTGTAAGTCAGTCCCACTAGTGCGCATTTCATTTTGCATCGCCACTAGCCGCGGGTCAGTCCCGCGATTCAAAGCCTGTTCGGGTCAGTCCCGCGATTAAAATCATTTTCGGGTCAGTCCCATGATCAAAAGCACATTCGGGTCAGTCCCACGATCAAAAGTTTATTCGGGTCAGTCCCACGATCAAAAGCTTATTCGGGTCAGTCCCACGATCAAAAGCATTTTCGGGTCAGTCCCATGATCAAAAGGTTATTCGGGTCAGTCCCACGATCAAAAACATTTTCGGGTCAGTCCCATGATCAAAACTTATTCGGGTCAGTCCCGCGATTCAAAGCCTGTTCGGGTCAGTCCCACAATTCAAAGCCTGTTCGGGTCAGTCCCGCGATTAAAATCTTTTTCGGGTCAGTCCCACGAAAAAGCATTTTCGGGTCAGTCCCATGATCAAAAGCATTTTCGGGTCAGTCCCATGATCAAAAGGTTATTCGGGTCAGTCCCACGATCAAAAGCATTTTCGGGTCAGTCCCATGATCAAAGCTTATGCGGGTCAGTCCCACAATTCAAAGCCTGTTCGGGTCAGTCCCGCGATTAAAATCTTTTTCGGGTCAGTCCCACGATCAAAAGCATTTTCGGGTCAGTCCCACGATTCAAAGCTTATGCGGGTCAGTCCCACAATTCAAAGCCTGTTCGGCTCAGTCCCGCGATTCAAAGCTTATTCGGGTCAGTCCCGTGATTAAAGCTTGTTCGGGCCAGTCCCATGATTTGAATTTCCTTCTCTAGTCGGTCCCAATTTTAATTTTTCTGTTCGAGTCAGTCCCGTTTTAAGTTCCTGTTTGGGCCAGTCCCGTCTTTAAATTTCGTTCGGGTCAGTCCCGTTTTAAATTTCGTGTAGGGGTCAGCCCCCATTTCTAAAGCGTCCATTGTTCGAGACGTGTTCGCCGCCAAATAACACAGGTGAGTATTTGGTGTCTACTTCTTTGTCTCAAGTTTTTCCAAAACTCAGACAAAGAGGGGCAAACTGTAGACACCAAATTTTTGGTGTAATTTCATTTTTAGTTTTTTATTTGTCGTGTTCATTTTTAGTTTTTAGTTTCCAGTTTTATTTTTATTTTTAAGTTTTATCATAGAATTTGTTGAAAAAGAAAAAAAAGAGAAAAGAAAAGCATTCAAAAAAAATATGATTTAGTCGTTTGTAATTTAAATTCAATGCTTTCTTGAAAGAAAAAATGAAAAATATGAAAAATGAAACAAAAAAGATGGAAAAATGGCCATTTTTGTTGTTTTTAGTTGTTTAGTTTTTAAATTATTTTCATTATTATTATTATTATTATTACCTGGTTTTTGGCAATTTGTTATTATTATTATTATTATTTATATTTTATCATTTCTGTATTTATTAAGTTGAAAGTTAAAAAAAAAATAAAAATAAAAATAAAGAAGAGAAACGCGACTTGTAAGCTGCGTTTTTGCAGCTTGCAAGGGAGGACTTCGGGCAGCCCCTTGGGTTGTAAATATAGAAGAGCTGGCTGAAGGTTTAGGGTTGTGGTTCCTAGATATAAAAGGAAAGCCGCAAGACAGCCGCAAAGGGGGAACCAACGGGGGAAAGAAAATAGAAAAAAAAACAGCGGAAGATAGGAGAGGTTGGAGGGGAAGGCAAAAACGAAACAGGGAGAGCAAAAGAGAGATTAGGGGTCCGGCTGTAGAGAAGCAAAAGCTACGGGAGACTTATTGAGTGAACGGAAAGGAAAACGAGAGACAGAAGGGAACCATTTTTTGAGAGATAGAAAATAGGGAGGTTTTGGAGGGTAACGGCGGAAACAAAAGTGAAGGAAGAGAGAAAAAGCTGAACAAAGGAGAAGGGAATCTGAAACAAGAGAGAGCTGACGGCTGAGGGCTCCAGGGAGAATCTGAATAGCAAGGAAGGAAGAAAAGGTTTCTGGTTCGTTGTAGCAAAGGAAAAGAATCAGGAGGTGCAGCTGCAAGAGAGCCAGAGAGACAAAGATTTCATCTTTTGGAATACATCAAGCTTCGGTCAAGGATTAAAGGTAACATTTTTTACTTTGGACTGGTTTATAAGTTGCTGAATCATGTTTGAATGCTGAAAGTCTTGGTCTTTACACTTGATTGTGTCCTCCATACAAGTTCTATCTATGAATCTGGTTTGAGTTTGAAGAAAAAGGGGTTTGCGTTAGCTATGCTTGTTTTGTTAATGTCCATAGCTGTTTCTCTTGGTGGTCTTTATGCGCAATCTGGGTTGAAAAATTATGGGAGATGCATAATTTATGGCTGGGTTGGAGGGTAGGACGTATGTTCATGGCTTTTGTTTCGAAAAGATGGCTGTTTTCTTGAGTTTTGTGGGCTGCATATGTCTTGAATTCCATTGTTAGATTATGAAAAGAAAATAGTGGCTGAATCCATGTTTTGCATTTCCATTTGAATCCATGTTTCACGGCTGTTTTCCTCCTGTTTGAGAGCTGGAAACTTCAGAAAATTCTGGAGTTTGCGGACAGATTTGATTGCAGAAAGTTTACTTCTTCCATAACTTACATGAAGCTGGCTGCAACAAGCTAAAAGCCTTTGGTTCGTTGCAGCGGCATGGGTCAATTTCTGTGGTCTTTGTCTTTCGCTGGTTTAAGTTTGGAGTTCATGATGTCTTTGATCTTTGGCTAAGCACATCCTGGACATGTTAGCTGCAAGTTACATTTTTTCTGTTGAGAATTGCATTTCCTGCCATGATAATGAACCAAACCTGGAAAATTGCAGCAAGCTTTGATTGCAGAATGTTTCTTCGTTGCCTTGCATGAACTCCTTTATGAGTTAACATAGTTTCCTTGTATGATTTTGCTTGCTTGGATTATGGTAGTTGTGCAGTTGTTAGTTAGTTCAAAGCTTGGAAGATTGATTAAGAAGTTTTCTAATCTATTCTTGGTTGTCGAGACTTCAAAGCTTAGGAAACAAATTGCAGAAAAACTTTGCTGCACTCTTTCTTCTTTGATGTTTAGTTTTTTTACTTTCTTGATGGTCAGCTCCAACTTCATATGTGCAACGGCATTGTGTGTTTAGTTAATGTTTTTTTGCGCATAAGAGTGGAGCATGAGATGATGTCTTCTTGGTTGAAGAAAGTTTGGCAAGCTGCCGAATTTTCTGTTGCAGAAAACCTGCGACATGTTTTCCTTTTATTGCTGTCTTGCTGTTTAGTTTTTCACCCTTGATGGCCAGCTTCACTTCTTGTTTTAATCTTGCAATAAGAGTAGCTGCCTTAATCTTGCAAATGATGGAATGGTTATGCTTAGATGAAATGTTTTGATCAAAGCTTGGAAATGGAAATGAGAAGTGCAGCAGTTTCCTTTCTCGGTTGATAGAAGTTTGAATAGAAAGTAAATTGCAGAAATTTTCTTGTCTACGTAGCTTGCATGAGTTTTGCATGAAACAATTGCTGAAAATTGCACTTTGATCCCTCAAGTCTCCCCTTGTTCTACTAGGACCCAATCAATTGAATAACTTCATCAATTTGGTCCTTGGCAATTTTAATTCTACAATTTCATTGCTTGTTTGCTTCAATTAACTACCATGCTTTGTTTCAATTGCGTTTAAGTCATGACTTTAGGGATTTTACGATCAAGTGAGCTTGTGATTGCCTATTTTCTTTAATTTTCCCAAATAAATTGGTACCTTGACCATTTCTTTTATTTTGGAGGATAAATAAGTGATTTCACTTCATTGGGGCCCAATTCAAGGGAGGTACACTCTATCCCTCATTTGCACTTCATTTGACCCTACGTGCTCCTATGTGTTATGTGAATATGCCTGTCTACTTCGCTTTCCTTACCTCTTTGCATGCATTTTTACTTTTATTTAAGTTTTATGGGGTATGTGTACACCTCTTGGCTTGTAATAGATAGGGCTTGGCGAGCAATTTGGTCCATTTACCCTTTCCCCTTTATGTTTTTATGGGGTATGTGTACACCTCTTGGCTTGTAATAGATAGGGCTTGGCGAGCAATTTGGTCCATTTACCCCTTCCCCTTTTGTTTTAGTTAGTGAATGTAATAGGTTCATTAGCTTGGTTGCATGCCTACGTGTTAAGTGTTACTCGCTTTATTAGGCTCTTGCATCTAGTCGAGCATGCTAATTGTTATGTGCTATGTGTCTATAGGTGTTTGGCATGTCTAATCGCTTTCCATAGCTATGAATGAATGTGATGGATGAATGTACGTCACCACACTAGTCCAATGCTAGTTGTGGCTCATTATTTCATTAGGAATTCATAGAAAGGGCTAGTCCAACGCTAGACCCAATATGATTTTTCCTTTGTTTTCCATTAATGCATTATTTGCCTGTTCACTACATATCATGCATCTTCCCTTAGTTTTATCATCTGGCATGCTCCTCGCACCCCTTTTCCCCTCATTTTAGGATTTTTGCATCTCATACTAGTTATAGGGTTCATTTGCCTGGAGAGTCCCCTTAAATATGGGATATAGACGAGTGTGGCTTTTTCTAAAGCCTTAGCACGCTTGTATCCTCTCTATAGAAGGGCAAATTGAGTCACGATTTAGGTCTCCCCGTACCCAACATGCATGAATTCCCTAAGCTCATGCATCCTCAATCCACTCTATCATCACACTTTCACATTTGTCTCATTTGCACACGAACACTTTTTTATCTTCACTTGCACACGAACACTGTTATCTTCACTTGCACACGAACACTTTTATCCTCACTCGCACACGAGTACTTTCATCTTCATTTGCACACCGACACTTTCACACTTTTCTCTAAATTGCATACATGCATTTTGCCCACTAGCACTTGGAGTATATTTTATACATTCAAGGACATTTTCTTTGCACACTTCCCCTCACACTATTGTTTTTATTACTTTTTCACACAAACGCACATTTTTCATGGCATGCATTCATCCACTCATTTTTCACGTCATTTAGGTTTAGGTGTGACCTCTCCAAAAGGATCATTGTTGGGCTTCACAATTAATGTGATTGGCATCACTCAACCTTTGAAGAGAAATTTCCCCCATGTCCCCCTAGGTCTAGGTTTTTGCATTCATATAGACATATCCAATACGCGATACATACCTTGGGTAGAAAAATTAGGGAAAATTGGTTTAAGTCACGCAACTAGCCTTGGCTAGGTCGAAGGGGTGCCTTGGATTTTTATCCTTGCCTTCCCCTTCGTCAAATGTGACCCCCGATCCCTCTTTTGGTTACGTAGACCCAAAAGTTCTCTAAAAGGGTTTATTTACTTTTTTCAGTCAAAAACAAAAAATCATTTTTGGGTGACTTGGTACACCCTAACTCGATACCAAGTGGCGACTCCATTTTCATTAAAAAAACCCTTTTTGAACTTCACTTGGCCAAATCGTCGCATTCTTAAGTCCCATGGCCTTTTACTTTTCATTTTGCACACGTTCACACACACACTACACACTCACATCTCACACCACTACCCACACAACACATCACCAAACACACCATCAAAAAGTGGGGCGCGACAGAATCCGGAGAAAAGATAATGCTCTCCAAAGTGCAAAAAGTGAACCATTCACCTCGCCCGCCTTGGACATTAAGAACATTAGATGAAAGGTCCATGAAAGGAAGTCAGATCGGATCAAAGGACATTTCTCGAGAAGATCCAACAGTAGCTCCTCGATCGGCCTGTGGATACTGTGGAAAGGCAAATCATACTGAGAACGATTGTTGGCGGAAAGGGCGGAAATGCTTGATTTGTGGGAGTGGTGAGCACCAAGTTAGCAACTGTCCGCGGAGACAGTCACGCGGAGGTAGTATTCCGCAACTGGAGGGAACCGAACTAGTGGGCCAGCAAAACTTTATGCGTTAGGCAACCAAGCAGTTCCGGACTCGTCTGAGACAAATGAAGGTAAAAATTTCGAGGACGAAATTCTTTTAAGGGGGAGAGAGTGTGAGAGCCCGTAATTTTTCCATTTTAGGGTTTTATTATATTCAATGGCTTGTTTTCTGCACTTTCTGTAGTTAGATGATTTTTCTAGTATCGAATAGATTTTGAGAAATTAAGAGCGTATATCGGACGTGGGACCCGCTAGTGCGGGAAGTTCGGTAAAATTCGGCCAATTAAGTTAAGTTTTGGATACTGGATTTAATTTACCGGGTGTTAAGAGATAAGTAGAGGATGCTAAGTGGATTGGTATAAGAGAGACAAAAGTTAGGCAAGCATTAATGAAGGTGACAAGTGTCACAATGGGATTTGGTCTTAAGTAAGACCACTATTCACCTTTTGTCCAATTGACCAAATAAATCACAAAAATCACAAAAAATTCACCATTTTTCTCTTCATCTTGGCCGGCTCTCTCTCTCAAGAAGAAAGAAGGAAACTCTCCAAGTTCTTGATTCCATCTTGCTCCAAATCATCAAAACAACCGCTTAATCTTACTTTTGTTCCATAGAAAACCTTAAGTGAGTGTTTGTGTGGGGTTTGGTGGAGTTGTTTGGAAAGCTAAGAGGACTTGTTGCTCTCTCTCTCTCTTGTTTCTAAGGTGAGTTGTGAAGAACCCCTCTCCTCCCTCTAATGATGCTTAATTTATGTTTAGTAGTGGTATAAGATGCAACTTTATGGATTATATTGTGATTTTTGGTTGAATTGATGAAGTTTTGTAATTATTGGGGATTTTTCTGTTTTAATATGAATATGATTGTGTGGCTATGTATGATGGTTGGAAATGGTATGTAAGGGACCTAGGAGGTGGAAAAAAGTGGATAATTGCAAGCAATTTCTGTTATGGAAGAAATTTTGGAAAGTTAGGGTTTATGAAATTACATTCTGCCCGTTTTTGTAGCTCATAGTTAAAGGCCGAATTGGCCTTGTCTTAAAACATGAAAGTTGTAGGGAATGATATTTTAGAGGTGCCTACAAAATTTCAGGTCAATCGGAGTAGTGTAACTTGAGAAAAGTTGAAATTACCCTTGCTGTCCTGGTTTTACCCGAATTTGGGAATTGCTTCTGTAATTGGTTATTTTGGTTAGGAATGCTTCCGAATTGGTTGTTGAGGTCTTCTGATGAAATGTAGCCCTGTTCCTTAGCTTTCGGATGGCTTTAGAATTACTGGATTTGGACTTAGGTAGCCTGATTTATGATGTTTGTACTAGAATGCGTTGTGAATCTGTTTTTGCTGTTCTGGTGTAGTATCTTGCATTTTTGACCTGGTTCCACTCGAAACTGGGTTGAGTGACCTTCTGTAATATTGTAGCCCTATCTCTTAGCTTCGAAGCGGTGGGTCTTACACCTTCATCCGATAATCGTAGTGCCCTTGGTGCCATTACCGTAAAATGACGTCAAAAACTATTTTTTTCAGGGTTAAAGCTTGTTCCATTTCCGGATTTTCTGGTTTCCTCTAATGCTTATGTATGCTTATGGAGCCATATGTCGGTAGTATTTGGCATTGGTTTATAGCTTGTAATCGAGTCTTATTGTGCTTATTGGAATATTTTAGGGCTTGACTTTCCTTTCCGGTCATTTTCCTAGCTAAATGACTTGAATGACTTTATGCCTAGTGAACGGCTTTTGGAAATGAGATTATTTTTGTACGAGATGTTGGGACTGATTTGAGGAATGAATGAAGCCAAAATGACTGGAAAATTAGGTAAACACAAAGGGCGTGCTGCCCAAATTTTCACTCAAGGATTAAGTTTCTATTTGAATTTGTATATTTTCATTTGGCAAATACTATGACCGTTTTACCATTCCAAAACATGATACCTCTTCGATTTGAAACGCCAAATGTTTACTTACTCCGTACCCAAAATATAGAAGTATGAGTTAGGGTTTTATCGGCCACAAGTGAACTACTTTCAAGTACGGTTTTAAGAGTCTTCCTTTTCCATATGATTTTCATCAAAACCCTTGTTATATAACCTCTACTTGAATATATAGTGACTTTTAGTCATACAAACGACTCTTTACGATTCCGAAAGAATATTTTCTTAGCCTATCTATTTGTCTTTTGATTTGTCGTTAGTCAAATGTTTTTCATTGGAATTCTATAAGCCTTTTGAGCTTGGTTTTGCGATTGATTTTGAAACCCTAGTTATTTTCATCCTTGGGTCCAAACAACCCTCTTTTTACTTGAAAGTCATCTTTACACGCTTTACTCCTAATTAGTCAGGTTTCTTCGTTTCCCCTTAAATGTTTTGCTCGATAAACTGTAATGTGTTCTCTTGTTCAATCTTTGGTTTCACTGGTGACTAAGGGTAATATCCGGAAGGATATTTTGCACGTTATTTTGCATAACTAGGTGAGTGTTCCTTGTTTGCTATATTCCTTGACTTATTGGCTTGTTATTATTGATTGATAATGTGTTAAGTACTTTTAATGATTGTTAAAACGAGTTTTCTAGGCGAGTGTGTACTTTATCGCACTAGACCTAAATAAATGTGAAAGTTTCAATGATTAATGATTAAATGCTAGTTGCGCATGAATGTAAGCCGTTTGGCTGAATTGGGCCCTGCCCTTCGTTACCGATCGACTCGAGCCAGAAGCGGACTCGGTCGGGCGATATGGTGACCCTGGGTGAATTGGTATACTCGAGTATTACCTTGTAGTCCGGCCACGTCCGGATGGGTGGAGTCCGGTCAACGTCCGGAAAAGGGATGAACGAACAAAAGGATGAACGAGGGATTCTACTTACAAAAATGTATTTTTAAACGATTGGAGGAATAAGGGGAAATGTCAGGGGAACGAACGAACAAACAAATAGCTCCATGTGGGCCGTATCCTTTTAATGAATGTTACTATCGCTTTCCATTGTAAATGTTTCTTGAATTATTGATACTCCATGTTTAATGTATTGAATTGATTGTCTGATTATCTGTTCGGAACCTCACTGAGCTTTTAGCTCACCCCTTTAGTTTTGTTTTCCTTAACAGGGGACAGCGAGCAGAATGAGAGCATAGACTAGCCAGTCTAGTTCTTTTGTTTCTTTTGTTTCTTTTGTAGTGGTTCTCGCCTAGTGCTTGGCACGGGCTGGACGTATGAAGGATTGAGAACATTTGTATATTCGATCTTTACACTCCCGTTTGGGGATGACAATGTATATAAGTTTCGCTTTAAGTTTTGGATCGTTGCCCTATTTATTCTTGTGATTTATTCAGTTTTTAAGTGAGGACTGTGGTGAACGACTGAGTCCCGGCGAGAGTTGGGCAGGCGGTCCGCCGAACCCTTTGGTTCGCCTTAGGGTGAGGTGGGGCTATCACATTTCTTATCTTTATCATTTGTTTAACTTAGTTTTTATTTGTTTTCTAACATTAAAACTGTAAAGAAGAGCTATAGATGTGATTTGTAACTCCTGTTGCTTGGTTTATGACACTTGTACGTGAATCTTGAAGAAAACTAAAGAATCCTTAGGTCAAATGGTTATTTTTTTAAAGACATTGTCAATGGTTTTAGTTGAGTTCTTGTCGAACTACTACTTCCTTTATATGTATTGACAATGCTACTGCAATACTCATGACTGTTGAAAAATATTTGAATTAACATGTAATTTGTTGACATAGTTTTAATGTAAGTTGCTTGGATAATGTACTTTTGCACCAATCTGACTGATTGTATTGCACCAATTACTATGAAAACGTAAATCACTTTGGTTTTCCTTTATAAGATGGTACTAGCAACTTTATTATTCCAAAAATTAAAATCTACATTGTGCAGGTAGGATGAAATGTGATTTCTGCTTTTGAATATAAAAACTCGGATAGTATACAGGGCCAATGCAATATGATGTACTGACACTTAAAAGTGTCACCGCTTCGACTTTTGCTCATAATATTCACAAAATTTCATATGAAGAAGTGTCATAACAACCTAATCTAGTTACACCACAAAAGTGTCATAATATTTCATTCTACTTATACTGCAAATGTGTCATAATAGCTTATTGTACTTACATAATACAAGCGTCAAGATAGATCCAAAATATGACAGTTAAGATTATCACTTTAGATTCATATAACCTCAACTGTGCCTAGTATTTCTTGCCATTTGAAAGTGTAATAAAAACTATAAATAATGATGTTTATAAATGCCAGTGGAACTATAAATTAGGACTCATAGAATTGTCATAAAACTTATAATGACGTTAGAATGGATGACCTTTTTGGCAAAGCGTCATTATAGATCAAACATTATTACATGGAGCTATAATGATGCTTTCAAATGTCATAAAAGGACATTTTACAGTAGTGAAACATTAAAGAGCAACTGATTAACCGATGATTATGCTTGCTGCTTTTCTTGCTTCAGTCTCAATAAGTAGATCAAATTAGCATCTAATGAGCATGTGATTCTTTCATGATAATGCAGAGAATTGAAAAATCCTTACTCTATCATTAATTCTAGATCACTACACAAGGGATAAATAGAATGGATGCATCAGGGTCACCAACATCATTGATAACATAGTAACCAGTAGTATTAGTATCACATAAAACTTCACTACTAGATAAGTCCATCTATGCTAGATAAGAACCATCAATAATATATAAAACCAAGTAGTATCTATTTATTACATCATAAGCAAGAGTAGACTAATAGCTGCTGATAAGACTTATGAAGCATTGCATAAGACCCAAGCAGCTATCCGATTATTGTTGATACCACAAAAGACTTGCTAAAAACATTAAGTTAACCAAGTTTGCAACCAAAATAAAGTACTAATAACATAAGACTCAATACATAACATATTAAGATATAAAAGATTTTCCAACAATTAGTGCAACAGATAAGGTAGAAGGGCTGGTACTAGAATGTGCAAATGTCTCTTTTCTATTAGTATTTGCAGCCGCTCTTGTTCCTACCATAGCTGAAGCCTCTGCAGCGGTTGGTGAATTAGGAGCAACATTCCAATATTTTTATAAACTAATTAATCATAAAACTTGACAACAAACTTCTCTTCAATTAAAAACTTTACAGGCATAACAAATTTAAAGAAATAGTCACACAATAATGCACAACTTAAACAAACTTTTTTATAAACAAAAATTTCAACTAGAATGACAGATTTAAAACAGAGTTGCATAATAATGCATGAATTTACATAAATTTTGGACTATAAATCTTTATCTCAAATATATTGCCATACTAGTCATTAAACATGTAAAAATCACTTGTTTTTGTTGGTAACATAAGAAATATCTTTCACTTAAACAAAATCCAAAAAAAGTAAATAAAAAAAAACCTTAGTTGTGTTTACATAGTTATAGATATTCACTTTTCATGACAATAGATCAACTTTTCAAAGTCCAATACATGTAATATACAATGAAATTTTAATATTCATGAAAATAAAACATGGATAGTGCACAGTACAGAAAAACTCCCAAAATCCTTTCCAATAAATATTATAAAGATGTTTTCCAAATGATTAAGAGTTGTTTCCATTGATAGATCACCATGTAGGTGAGTAAAACTTTTGCTTAATATGCTACAAGTTAGCCATGTAAGCCATGATGAGTTTAATGATGTACCATCCTTCCGAGCTCTTGTTATTTCAAGAAGCCAAACAATACTATTACAATCTTCTGTTTTGTTTTGGTTATCAACAGGATTAAAAAGTAAAATATTTGACTAAACAAAGAGTAGAATGATCAGAGTTTAGAGATTAAAAATGTGAGCTATGCAGAGGATAAAGGGTTGATAAAGAGAGAGAGTGTGTGTAGGAGTATGATGATAAATACGATGATTGCAAGAGTAGTGGCAAACATATGGGAGACCTCTATAGCTTTTCCCACGAAAAAGGGTATTTACATAATTTTAAAATAATTTTTTTGTTTTAAAATTTGATCAGACATGTTTAAGGACATTTAGTCTTTTTCCTTACTTCCATTAAGCATAAGTGATGGAAGTTATTTTGAGGGGTTATCTATTATTTTTCGAAACCACAGAGATTGATTAGTAGTTTGGCCTAACTTTGAGGGAGGTAAATGTAATTAACCCTTTTCTTTTTGAAGTTGTTCTTTATGCTTCACATAAAAATACATAGTCCACAAAATTAGCCCACGCGTGAGGTTAAGAAACTTGTATATAAAAGGGCAAAAACTTGGGCAGACCCGTTTCATGGCCCCATTCATTGACCATGTGATTCTTAAGCTGCCACATCACTAGCTCCAATTCCCTTATGAACGATAAACATGACCGATTATACTATCATTTTTACCAACTTTGAGTTTGAAAAATAAATCTTTCCATCTTTAATGCTATCGTTCTTATTCAGTTTTATTCAAGTCTCCAGCCAATTCCCATTTGGCAGCAGTGACAAGGTTATCATTATTTAGATCTTTACTGGTATAATTTGCATGAAAAAATGGAAAGATTTATTAATGAAGTCATAAATTTTGTTCAAACGAGTAGTAAGTTCTGTACAAAATGCAATAAGTTTTGCTTAAGAAATAGTAAGGTCTTGTTAACGATATTGTAAATTTTACCGAAAAGGTGGTAATATATGTTAATGAAGTTATAATTTTTTTTCTTGAAAAATAGTAAGTTTTATATAAAAATGGTAAGTTTTGGAAAAAGAGGTGGTAATTTTTGCTAAAAGAAATCTAGTAAGATTTATTATACTTAAATAGCAAGTTACAAAAATTATAAAACTTACTTGTTTTGTGCAAAAACTTGCTCTTAGTTAAACCAAACTTACTTGTTAATTTAATGAACTATTACTTGTTTATGTATAATTTTAATATTGCGGTTCTGTGGATGATACTTTTAGGCTCACAGTTCGAATACATTGTGAGCCAATTATGAATTTCACATTCATTAACTCAAATTTCATAAACTGAAATCTAAAAGTGGTACTAATTATACGAGTCGAGTTTGAACTTGTTATTAAAATCCGATTAAGATAGTCCGATTAATAGGCCTAATATAAATCACAGGCATGAATAGTTCATAACTTCGTTGCGACCCCTACAACAATTGAAAGTATTGGAATCCGTAAACCGCCATCCAATCCCTTTGAAATGCGCGCACGTCCTGATCTTGCATGCTACACATTTAGGATATTCTTTCATTTTTCTTGATTTGAAATCTGCATTCCAAGTTGTTTGTCTATATTTTTTTTTTAAGGAAAAGTCTCAACATAGCGAATTGGTCCAAGTCTGAAATTGTATTCGGTAATTTTACCAGTAGCGTCTCTTGGTCAAATAATAAACTAACTCACTAAACCAACCACTACAAGAAAAAAGGGCATTAGTGACAACATTTACTAGTGATGACAAAAAGTCGTCACAAAATGAGGTTGTTTAGTCACGACATTGAAGGTTGTCACAATTGACTCAAAGCAGCTAAGTTTTCAGTGACAACCATTAATTGTCGTCACAAAACTACTTCGCGCCATAGGACTTGGAAGGCGCGAGTTTTGCGATAGTGACAACTTGATAAAAGTTGTCAGTAATTCTACCTCTTTTTTTGACAACTTTTCATTATTGTCACTATTTATATTTATTGACGATCAATTTTTGTCAGTAAAACTATAACGTAGTTAGTGACAACATAATATCATCACTAACTTGAAAATCTCCAATGCATTTATTTAATTGTGGGCCTCAATATTAATTTATTTTTTAAAATTTAATAATTTATTAAACTAGTCATAGTTACTCAAATAATAATAGGTTTTTAACAGGAAAAAATTAATGAAAGTTTCTAGTTAGAACAACTATATAAACTATTACAACTTGAGAAAGAGTATATTTATCAGTTGTTCGAATTTAGCAAAAATTTTCATCAATTATAACTTTTTAATAAATATGTTAAGAAGTAGTGATTAGAAATACATTAGTAAATTTAAATAAAAATTCAAGCTAAGAATTGACTTGGATTGTCTTGGTTGACTAGTACCAAGTATTTGTTCAAGCTAAACATGAAAAAAAATGGCCCGGGTACTATACAGTATACACTAGAAAAGGAACCACTCTTACTCCCCACATCCAGATGCCTTTAGTACTCTTAACACTCTCAATCCCTCGACCAACCCAACCCCCTTTATTCATTTTCCAAAACCTGAGCAGCAGCAGAGGCGACAATCGGCAGCTGCCGCCGTCAAAGATGCAAATCTTCATGGAAATCCTGATGGGGAAGACCATCACCCTTGAGGTGGAGTCTTCTGACACCATCGACAATGTCAAGGCCAAAATCCAGGACAAGAAGGGGCATCCCCCCGAAACCAATAGTGCCTTATCTTCGTCGGCAAGCAGCTGGAGGACGGCCGTACCCTAGCCGACTACAACAGCCGAAAGGAGCCAGAAGGAGTCCACCATCCATTTCTTCCTCCACCTCTGTGGTGACGCAACACCAAGCCCAAGAAAAAGAAGGTCAAGTTTACCAGAAGGCTGGCGGTGGTTGAGGGAACTTTGGACTAATTGTGCATTCAACGCTGAAGGGGATCGATGTGCTCTCCACCAATTCTCAGGTAGGTTCTCTCGTGTCTCTCCTTGTTTCCCTAATTTTTCCCCAGATTAATTTGCCCTAAATTTTTTCCCCAAATAATTTCTTGCAAAATTTTTTTGGTGGCTAGTTTGAGTGATGGATTTAATCATCTCCTTCTGGTAGAACTGTTTGATCTATAGTTACAATTGCTTAAGTTACTTTTGTACGACCATGGGATGTAGACTTGATCACCCAATTCCATATGTGATTCACGGTGACAAGATTCAATTGGTTTATGTGCGGGTGCGGTTTTGGCTTGGGACTAGGTGGGGCAAAAGCTGATGCCTAATTGGATGGCGGTGGAGGGAGTGGAAGAGAGCAAGGAGGTGATTATGGTATGAGTGGTTGCTGGTGAGAGAAATAGTAGGTTAAGTGGTGCTGGGTGGAGTGGGAATTAGGGAGTGGTTAGTTGATTATCTATTGTGAAATTTTCGTGAGTTGTACGTGTGAGGAACATAGCTGGTAAAATAGCTTTGAGTGAAAAAGGAAATGGGAAATTGTGATTGGGGTATATTTCCTAACCCAGTGAACAAAACCCATAGCCCGGAAGTTAGGAACTGGGGTCCTTAAACTCGTCATAGTAGTCATGCTATTAACCCAAATTTCTGAGACCTCATAACAGTTCCAACTGCTGTATTTATGTCTGGCACACCCAATGTCATACCATCTTTGCATCAACCAACACCTCAGAAATTACATACATAAAGAAGACGAGTTTGAATACTTAGTACTTATGATAACAATAATTAGTAAAAGCCTCGGCTGCAATGTGGAACTTAAAAAGAAGGGATGAGTAAAAGATTCCCCAAGAAAGGGTGCGAAAACTCAAGGAAAAGGAATGGAAAATTTTGCCCAACATTGAAATTTCAACCTCTTGAGACTTATAATGGTCAATAAGTATTATTAAGTCAGCTCTTATGTGACTCTATAGTTTCTCAAGCAATCCTCATACCCCAACCCCCACAACCACCACCAAAAAGAAAAAAAAAACCAACCTATTTAAAAGGAAAATGAATGATGAAAGTACGAGAAATGGCTACTTTCTTTTCATGGTAGGGGAGGAGTAAGAGACAGAAAGAAGAGAGAGCAACTGAACTTTCATTTCTTCTTGTGATCCTTTAATCTTTTTCTTGATGATCATTAAGAAAGTGAAAAATATTGGTTTATCAGGCCGTAAAGATATTTATAGTGGTATCATGTAGACTAAAAAACATTTTTTTGGTTTTATTGATTATATTAGTGTACTTTCTCAGGAGATTTGATTGTGAATGCTAGAATCTTTATACCTATCCCCTTAGAAGTCTTTCAGTTCACGTATTAGTGTTCCTAATAGGATGTGTATTTCCAAACCATAATGATGTAAAGTCTGTTGTAAAACTACAGCATAACGTCTTATGACCGATGAGGATGCTCACATCGGCGGTCCCTTTATGGCCGAGGTGATCTCATTTCGTCCCTCACACGAGCGCAGTCATGTCTTGAACATGACCCCTGAGCTCGGCCCGATCTCTGATCACCTGCCTGGGTAGCCTCTTGGCCCCCACCTCGGCTGCACGCTGATGATGTCAACCCGCCTGATATCCTCCAGGACCAGTGCTTTATCTGAAAAGCACTGATGCTCTTAATGGCTACTACGCAAGGTTCCCCGTCACCCTGCCCAGGCGGCTACAGTGTCAGAGTCAGACCTCCTGGCAGGGAACAGAGCCGTAATGGCAGGACATGGGTCCCACTAGCATGAGCCCTCCGTCCTGTCATCCACTCCTACTCTATAAATACCCCTCATGTACTCCCAACAAGTAAGCATACTGTTCATTCACATATACTATTGCTTTTTTCACGTTCTCATACTAATTTGATTATCGGAGTAATCCCAGGGGAGAAGCCCCGCCATCCATTTCGGATAAGCAGACACACCTCACTTCACCTGAGAAGGGATTGATTTAGGTCGGTTCAACTACCTACCAAAAATCACCTCTTCAATTGGCGCCGTCTGTGGGAACGAGATTACTGATAAAATGAGATCCACGCGCTCCAGAAGCGGGAGAGTTCCCTCAACCGGGGCTGGGCAAACCTCAGGAGCCCAGCAAGTTCGCATTTCTGAAGAACAAGGGTCCCCAAGGACCCAGCCCAACAATGAAGACGCCATCGCCAAGATGGCCGAGTTCGTAGTTGACAATCCCAACATCTTCGAAGAATTAGGGAGGTACTTCAAGAGGTAGGGGAAGGAAAAAGCTGAATCCTCTAAGAGGAGATCGACGAAATCCCCTGAAATACCTTCCGGTGAGGACTCCAATGAGGGGCACCTCTCTCGGAGCACTTCCAGGCGCGCCTCTTCCAATGCGACCTCTAAAATTGCCTCTATTTCCCGGGCGTTTTCCTGGGGTCTACTGGGAAAACGAGCTGAGGACCCACCTCGGCGCCCCGGAGGCTTAGCAGCCGACTACATGAGGGCTCCGCCCTTTACAGATGACATCAATGGGGAAATGATCCCCCCAAATTTTAAACTCCCAGTTTTGCATTCCTATGATGGCTGAGGTGACCACGAGGATCACCTCCGCGCCTTCATCTCTGCATTCCGACTCTACTGCGTCCCCGACGCCGTGATTTGTTGAGCTTTCCCCATTTTTCTACAAGGGACAGCCCGAAAATGGTTCTGGGGATTAGAACCGAAGAGCATTTCCTCACTGGACGAGCTGATAGACCGGTTCATCCACCGCTTCGTATCGTCTCGACCAATTACGAACACTTCAGCTTACCTCTTGAACCTACAGCAGGCTCCCGGCGAGTCACTGCGCTCGTATGTGCAGAGGTTCAATGAGGAGAATGTGCAGATACCTGATCAGAATGAGCAGGTAACCATAGTTGCCTTCACCAATAGGTTGATTGCGGGGATCTTCAATACCGAGACACATCGGGATTACCCCCGCACACTTCGAGAACTCTAGGAACGAGTAGACCAAGGAATCCGAAGTGAGGAGCTAAATCGCATGAAGCGAGAAGCTCAAGATGCTCGTACTGGGCAAGAGTCCCGGAGGAAAAAAGACACCGGCCGAGTCGAACAGGGCCCCAGTGGCTCGTCGAATCAATTCCGAGATCGCCGGAGTGTCTTCGATCGGATCATCAAATGAAGGTCGTCCACCTCGGACGCCGAGCTGACACCACTCAATTCCAGCCGGTCTCATGTCTTGGCTGTGATGAGGCAGAATCACCTCGGCCGAGCCTCTCTTGAAATTCTGGGGAGGAGGGATAAGAGGAACTCCAGCCTTTATTGTGCCTATCACCGAGATGTTGGGCACGAGACCGAGGACTGCAACGATCTGAAGCGAGAGATTGAGAACCTGATCCGACAAGGATACCTGAAGCAATTCGTTCGCAAGGATGGAGGCTTCAATCGAAGCGTCTCCCATCGAGATAACCGGGACCCTATCCGAGAAGATAGGCGGGACACAAAGAATTATTGCCGAGGTCCCGAGGACCCTAGGGAGGACCAGCGACCTCCGCGCGACGGATCACCAGGCTACGGCCCTAACATCGCCGGGGTGATCAACACGATTACAGGTGACCCGACCGTAGGAGACAGCCAGAACTCCCGAAAACGGACCTACCGCCAAGCCGGTATGGAGGTGGCCGAGCCGAACTCACTGTTGTCCGAGGTGATTACCTATGGTCCCAGCGACCCTGTCCCTGCCGCCTCCAACAATCACGAAACTCTCGTGATCGAAGTACTCACCAATAATTACATAGTCAAAAAGCTCTATGTTGATCCCGGAAGCCCGGTAGACGTCTTGTACTACCGAACTTTCGAAAGTCTGAAACTAACCAGAGATCAACTTACTCCTGTCAGAACTCCCTTCGTTGGCTTCGGGGGGCATATAGTCCACCCGGAGGGTATGGTGTCCCTGATGGTGACTATCGGGCATCATCCCCGCTGCCGAACTGTACCAGTCAGCTTTGCGGTGGTCAAAGCAGATTCTCCTTACAATATGTTGATAGGTCGGCCCACACTCAACGCCCTGAGGGCTGTGTACTCCACCTACCACCTGAGCTTCAAATTCCCGACGCCTGCGGGGGTGACCGAGGTGAGCAGCGACGTGAACGCCGCCCGAGAATGTTACCTTGCTACCATCCAGGCCGCGGTCGCTCCCCGGGCTGCGTCAAAGGCTGAGGAAAAGAGGTCAGCTGTCCTCTCTATAGACAGTATCGATCCTCAGAAGGCAGGAAAGTCCGGCAGACTTGAACCCGGGGATGAGGTGGAGCAGGTGGTCTTGGATGAGGCGAGACCTGACCAAGTGGTCCAAATAGGGGCTGGACTCCCCTCGCCCCTAAAGGAAGAGATGATTTGCTTGATAAAGGACCATCGAGACGTCTTCGCGTGGTCCGCTGATGAAGTGGTCGGAGTACCACCTGAGCTCATGATTCACCAGTTTAACGTTAATCCACAGGCCTGTCCTGTGAGGCAGAAACGTAGGCACTTCGGCTCCGAACGCAGCAAGGCCATATCTGATGAGGTCGACAAGCTCTTGCCCGCCAAGATAATTCATGAGGTCCAATAAACCACCTGACTGTCCAACCCCGTCATGGTCAAAAAGGACACCGGTGGATGGAGAATGTGTGTTGATTTCACCGACCTTAACAAGGCCTGCCCTAAGGATTGCTATCCTCTGCCGAGGATAGACGCCCTCGTTGACTCGGCAATGGGATACGAGATTCTCTGCTTCCTAGATGCCTTCAAAGGGTACCATCAAACAGGAATGAGTGAGGAGAACCAAGAGAAGACAGCGTTCTACACCGACCAAGGTGTCTACTGCTATACTACCATGCCGTTTGGGTTAAAAAATGCCGTGGCGACCTATCAAAGGCTGATCAATCGCCTCTTCAAAGATCAGATCGGCCGCAAAGTAGAAGCCTTTGTGGACGATATTCTCGTCAAAAGTTTGACCATTTCGGCCTTCCTGTCAGATGTGAGGGAGGTCTTCGGCGTCCTGAGGGACTCGAAGACGAAGCTAAACCCCAAGATGTGCGTCTTCGGCGTCACCTCAAGAAAATTCTTGGGATATCTGGTTTCCCGCAGGGGGATCGAAACTAACCCCGACAAGGTCAAGGCCATCCAGGACATGTCCCCACCTTGGAACCTCCGAGAAGTCCAGAGGCTAAATGGACGCCTGGCCGCACTGAACCGCTTCCTATCTCAGTCCGCTGAGAAGGCTTTGCCCTTCTTTAAGGTGCTACAGAAGGCTGATCAATTTGCCTGGACTGAAGAGTGCCAGGCCGCCTTAGACAAATTAAAGCAATATCTGCACCACCTGCCTACCATCGCCTCACCTCGGCCCGAAGAAAAGCTGTACCTCTACCTCTCCGTCGCCGACGAAACTGTCAGTGCTGTGCTCATCCGAGATGAGGGCACCCAAGTGCCAGTGTACTATGTCAGCCGAGCTCTCCGCGGGCCGGAGACTCGGTACACCCAGGTGAAAAAACTCGTGCTAGGATTGGTCCACGCGGCTCGGCGGTTGAAACCCTATTTCCTAGCTCATCCTATTTCCGTTAGGACAGACCAGCCTATTCGACAGATACTGGTGCGACCCGAAGCTTTCGAACGCCTTACTAAGTGGGTCGTCGATTTAAGGGAGTACGACCTGTCGTATGAGCCGCGCACCGCCATAAAAGCTCAAGCCTTAACCGACTTTCTTGCCGAACTCACCTTCACGGAAGGTCGAGAGTCCACCTCCGCCATTGCCGAGATGTCCACCTCACACTCGTGGACACTATATGTGGACGGATCCTCTAATGGGGATGGCAGCGGAGCAGGACTGCTCCTAGAGGGCCCCCAGGGAGAAGTGTGCTCATATGCCCTCCGCTTTGACTTTCCGGCCACCAATAATGAAACCGAATATGAGGCCTTGATCGCGGGACTCCAGCTAGCCCGCAGACTTGGCGCCCAGCGGATCCACGTCCGCAGTGATCAAGTTAGTATGAGAACGAGTTGGTGAATATGAGGCCAAGGATGAGACCATGCAACGGTATCTCTCTAAAGTCCACCAACTCACCGCGTACTTCAAGTCTTTTGAAATGCAAAGAATCCCCCGCTCCCAGAATAGGTGGGCCGACGCCTTATCCCGGCTGGCTTCCACATCATTCTCTGACCTCAACAAGACCGTCTTAGTGGAAGTGCTGAACGAGCCGGGATACATGGAAGAGATGGCCTGCCCTGTACACTCGGGAGATACATAGATGAGCCCGTTCATCCTTTTCTTAGGGCAGGGAATCCTCCCCGAGGATCGAGCCTATACGAGAAAGATACAACGCAATGCCGCTCGGTACGCTCTCCGCGATGGAGAACAGTATAAACGCTCCTACCTTGGCCCGTGGCTGAGGTGCGTTACGCCCGAGGAAGGACGCCTGGTCCTCCACGAGATACACGAAGGCCTATTTGGGGCTTACGTCGGGCACCGGATGTTGGCCAAGAAGACCTTGCTTCTCGGGTATTTCTGGCATTCCGTTCGACAAGATGCCCAAAATCTTGTTCTCGGCTGCCCTTCCTGCCAAGTCCACGCCCCCGAGCACCACCAGCCCTCAAATTTCGTGGTTCCAATCACCTCACCCTGGCCGTTTGAGCAATGGGGGACAGACATCATCAGTCCCTTCCCTAAAGCGGTCAGGGGTTATACCTTTCTTGTAACCGCTGTGGATTACTTCACTAAGTGGGTTGAGGCCGAGCCTCTAAGGACCATCACGAGGCTGGCGGTTCAAAAGTTCTTTTGGAAATGCATTGTTTGCCGCTTCGGCATACCTCAGGTCATCATCTCAGATAATGGGAGACAGTTTGCCGAGAACCCATTTAAAACTTGGTGCGAGAATCTCGGTATCAAACAACACTTCACTTCGGTGGGCCACCCCCAAGCCAACGGTCAAGCAGAAAATTTCAACCGAACTCTCTTGCATGGCCTCAAGACCCGACTACACCGAGTTGGATCATCTTGGGTGGAAGAACTCCCCAGTGTCCTGTGGTCTTATCGGACCACGCCGAGGTTAGCCACGCAAGAAACCCCCTTCTCCTTGACCTATGGAACCGAGACTGTCGTCCCTGCTGAGATCCTTACACCCAGTCCTCGGCTGGCAGCTTATGCAGCCGAGGTGAACGAAGAAGAGAGACAGTTGGATCTCGACCTCGTCGATGAAAGAAGGGACATTGCCTCAGCTCGGGTAGCTTCCTACAAGAACACCCTGACCCACTATTACAATGCCCGCGTCAAACACCGGCAATTCCAGCCAGGAGACTTGGTCCTCAGAAATAACTCAATCAGCCGAACTGAGCCACAAGAGAAGTTATGCCTAAAATGGGAAGGCCCTTACCGAGTTGTGGAATCTAATCTTAGTAGGTATTGTAAACTGAGCTACCGAGATGGCTCTCTAGTGCCGAGAACTTGGCACGCCGAGAACCTTAAATTATATTATGCTTGAGCATTTCATCAAGTTATGACTTCAGATATTTTGTTATTTTTCAACACACATCCGTCATTAAAAAATAGGGGGGACAAGCAGGGGACGAAACAAGAAATTAAAAGAGCCGAAATGAGAAGAAATAGATACTTCATTTAATAAAAAGGAGCATTACAAAAAGAATACAATAACCGAGGTAAGGAGTGCTACTAAGCACCTCCTACCTCGGTATTTCACTTCAAATGCCTACGAGCCTAGACTCCCATCTCGGCTCACTCCTGGCTTGTTTGCTTCCCGGTCTCTTCCCCGCCGGGGTGAAACTCCCCTCCTCCTTGCCCTTCGTGCTCTTCACCGACCTTCTCGCCGACGTCTCCCCCAATTTTCTCTCCTTCGTTTTCCTCGAACACCTCGTCGAGCTCGAACAGCCATTTGTTGAACTCTTCCCTGACCTCGGCCAGGTTTCGTCCAGCTTGGATGCCCTCGGTCATCCGATCGCATAACTCCTTGGAGTCCTCGTTGTAATTGTCATTGTTTCTCAAGGACTCCAAGGCCTCAGAGGGAAGGTGAGCAGCGGCCTCGTCGACAGCGGATGTGTAGCCGAACATAAAGTTCGGCCTCGTCAGTTGACCAAGATTCCCGATAAAGTTCTCGGACCTCCGGAAAGCCTCCACTGCCGAGGCTCCAGCGCCCTCGAGAGCTTGTTCATGGGACTTCTTCACCTCGTCCCCCCTCTTCTGCTCTTCCTCGAGAGCCGACTTAAGGCTGTTGATGGTAGCCTCGGCCTCCTCTTTTTTCGTCTCGGCTTGTTGAAGCCGTCTTTGAAGCTCCGCCTTCTCGGACTCGGACACTACCAATTTTTTCTGCAATTTGGAGATCTGATTTTGTAACTTGCCGGTGTCCTGCTCCTCGAGTAGGGCACAGTATCGATGTGTCATCTCGGCCACAAATGCTATGTTGGAGGCCATGGTCACCACTGTGCTCTGGACCACCTCGGCCGGAGTCAGCTTCCTCGTGAACTCCACGTCCCTCAGCAAGCTTGACTGCATCACTAACTCTTGTGCAACCCGAGGATGGGTGCACCTATCATTGACCGAAATCATCCACCCCGGACACCAATGCTCGTCGGGGTGGGTCTTGTCTTTTCCGGGAAACACCGGGGGGCTATGAAAACGGTTCCATAGTGAAGACCCCGTGACCTTATTGACCGTAGCCTTCAACTGTTTACCTCGGCCGTGAGGAGGCGGAAGTGCCGTGGTAACTCCGATGGGCACCCCTTCTGGCACAGAAGAGGTGGACCCCGTGGCTGCGGCGGCCGAGCTGCTTTGGGCTGCCGTGGTGGGAGTGCTCTTCGCCGCCGAAGTCTTAGACACCTGCCCTTGTGCCTTCTTTTTCGGCGGGGACGCCGATGTCTCGCCGGAGCTCTTCCTCTTTGACCTCTTGGCCACCTCGGTCGAGCCCGATGTGATGATGTCGGATAATCTGGCCACTGCACAAGAAACAAACATTATTATTTACCACAGCCGAAGTAAAAGGAAAGTCATGAAAGAAAAATTACAAGGTTTCTTAAGTTTAGTGGAAAGGAAGGGAGGCTTGTTAGGGTTGAGTAAGGCTCGGCTAATCCCCCGTCGACCAGCACGGCTTCGCGGTAGTCCCAACTGTATATCCGAAGTCCTGACCCCATCAACTTCTAGAAGGCCTCCTCCTCGAGGTCCCCCGCGGAAGGGTCGACCTTCGATTTAATGGGCCTCCACCAAAAACCCCAAGGGAAGTCCCCGGCTGGGACGAAGATGAAGTCGCGCTTCCAGTTCTTTATTGAAGAGGGAGCACCAATCACGAGATTCGGGATGGTGTTGTTCCAATTACAGATGTAGAACCATCCCTTATCCGTCCCGTGTGCCTTGACAGTGTAGCATCGGCGGAAGAGATCCACGGTGGGAGTCACCTCTTGATGTCGGCACAGCATCTCAAATCCTACCAGGATGCGGACCGCATTCGGGGTGAGCTAAGTAATCCTCACGCCGAAGTGACGGAGTATGTCCCTGAAGAACCTCGACGGTGGCATCCTCAGTCCGGCCTCCAACTGCTGGAGATAGATAGCCACAGTACCCATGGGGGGCTTTTCGGTCGAGTCATTCGGCCCAGGCGACGTGATGAGATACCCCGGCCCGAAGGGGTACTTTCTTATCACCTTCTCGGCCCTGTCTCTTCCCATGCGACTTCTAAACTTCGGCATCGTACCGAAGTCAATTTTGGCGACATTCTTTGGGGCAACTGGCTCCAGTACGCCCTCGTCATGGGGTATTGCAGTTCCGAGATCGGTATTATATGTGTCATCGGAACCACCCTCGCTCATCTCTGATGATTCCGACCCCGAGGCTGTCCCGACAACTTCCTCCTCGGCTTATTCCCCCGCATCGGTAGGCATTGACCCCGCAGAGCTGGACGAAGTCTTTTCTTCCAAGGGGTCCGGCCCCTCCTCGGCCTGATAGCTCGGCTTCACGGTCTTTTTATGTGTTTTAGCCGTTTTGGCCATGTGTGAAAGATGTGATGAAAAGAAAGATACTTACTATTGACTACGGAATCGGATGAAAGTGATGACCTCGGCTGTGATCTCGGCTGACAGAATGGACCTCGGCAGCGCTCACGTATTTTGCAAGTTTCAGACGAAGATGAAAAAGTGTGAGAAGTGCGGTGAAAGGGACCCTCCATTTATAGGGGTTCGAGGGAACCCGAAGAGGAGGCAAGAATGCGAAAAGGCAGCCACGTTCAAATTCAAAAAGCCGTGCCTCCCTCTCTCTTCATTAATGACCCGTCCTTTCGACTGACACCCTCTCTGCACGAAACGTCCCACTACATCACGACGCGACGGTTACCCGTAACCACTCTGCTCACTACGTGGTGTCAACTGACCTGCCTACGTGTCGAACCCCCGCATCTTCCGGAGCAGTTTCGGGTCCCCGACCCTGAACTACCTCTGCACAAGGAAGCCTCGGTACCTCCCAAACCCGGAGCTTCCGAGGTTTGGGGGGCTTATTGAGGATGCTCACATCGGCGGTCCCTTTATGGCTAAGGTGATCTCATTTCGTCCTTCACACGAGCGCAGTCATGTCTTGAACATGACCCCTGAGCTCGGCCCGATCTCTGATCACCTGCCTTGGTGGCCTCTTGGCCCCCACCTCGGCTGCACGCAGATGATGTCAACCCGCCTGACATCCTCCAGGACCAGTGCTTTATCTGAAAAGCACTGATGCTCTTAATGGCTACTACGCAAGGTTCCCCGTCACCCTGCCCAGGCGGCTACAGTGTCAGAGTCAGACCTCCTGGCAGGGAACAGAGCCGTAATGGCAGGACATGGGTCCCACTAGCATGAGCCCTCCGTCCTGTCATCCACTCCTGCTCTATAAATACCCCTCATGTACTCCCAACAAGTAAGCATACTGTTCATTCACATATACTATTACTTTTTTCTCGTTCTCATACTAGCTTGATCGTCGGAGTAATCCCAGGGGAGAAGCCCCGCCATCCACTTCGGATAAGCAGACACACCTCACTTCACCTGAGAAGGGACTGATTTAGGTCGGTTCAACTCCCCACCAAAAATCACCTCTTCAAAAAAGCACTGATGCTCTTAATGGCTACTACGCAAGGTTCCCCGTCACCCTGTCCAGGCGGTTACAGTGTCAGAGTCAGACCTCCTGGCAGGGAACAGAGCCGTAATGGCAGGACATGGGTCCCACTAGCATGAGCCCTCCGTCCTGTCATCCACTCCTGCTCTATAAATACCCCTCATGTACTCCCAACAAGTAAGCATACTGTTCATTCACATATACTATTGCTTTTTTCTCGTTCTCATACTAACTTGATCGTCGGAGTAATCCCAGGAGAGAAGCCCCGCCATCCACTTCGGATAAGCAGACACACCTCACTTCACCTGAGAAGGGACTGATTTAGGTCGGTTCAACTTCCCACCAAAAATCACCTCTTCAACCGACATATAGATTTCTAAAACTACAGTTATAAGAACAGACCTACCAAGTTGATGTCGACCATAGATTGAGCTGTACTAACAGATATTACAGTTCTGTAAAGCTTTACAAAGCTCATTAATAATGTTTCCTTTGACTGCATTACCTTTTTTAAAAGAAAAATAAGAACCTGTACTTCTGTAATCTTTGGATTCAAAACATGAGGTGAACAGAATTTTAAATTGAGGTTGACCCAAAAAAAAATATCCAAATTCATGGATGGCACACAGAACAAGAATATGCAAGAGAAAATGGCATTAAACCCCATGGCCTTACCCCGAAAAATGCTATTATTTTTCATTACTTTTTTTTTTGCCAAAAGATATTCTTTTTCATTACTTACCTATCCCTGAAAACGATTAGATCAAGAAACCTGCAAAATTGTTCGTATGACAACTTCCAAATATCTGTATAGCCAATCAAATGGACCGGCACATTTTTGTGCAGATGGCAAATACAAAGCAAGCCAATTTTACATGTATTTGATGAGCAAGATGTCAATTACAAAGTACCGACAGCAACTTATGGAGAAGCTGAGTTGGAAATAACAGTCCAATCTCAACAGCAACTTATGGAGAAGCTTGTGAACCAGCAAAGTGAAATGTAGAACCAACAAAGTGAAATGCAAGATCTCCTTAACTGTTTGAAAGCACAGTTGCAAGCTAACAAGCAAGACGATGAAGGCACATCTAAACGTATTGATTGGTAAGCAATTTTCAACTATATAAACTTGTCTAAATTGAGTTATGTTTGTAAAAGGGACATTCTTATAATTCTTCAGCCAATGTGAGACTCTAAATTGTAACTTGGACATATATTTATTATAGATATAATGGCTGCTATGGTTTAAAAGTAACATAAGTTATTGAAAATTAGTTCTTGGTAGGTGACAATATTAACTTGTGACATCAAGCCTTAGGATTTCAGTGAATGCTTGTTACTTTTGTTGTTTATTTAGAAAATTTGGAGACTGTTTTGCTTTTGTCACCTGAATTGCAATGTTGCTGTCCTTTGGCAGCTAAATATTAAAATAAGGAAGTGGAATAATTCTGCCCGTATAATCCTTGGCTCTTATTGAATGTTATTAAACTTCCATCCTCAGTAGACTTTGTTTCCAAACTGCCCATATAATGTCCCTTTTTCTACTATTTATATAGTCACTATCTAGATGAGACTTAAAACAAATTATTCACTTTATTTTTTTGTGACTCCTTAACTAATTTTCTTTGTTTTCAATTTTTCTATCATCTACTAATAACTTTACTACTTTATTGCAGATATATTGCTCATTTTGGAGGTTTGGAAGAAGATTAGCAGTACGGCTTACATGTCGACTCAAAAACTGTGGTTATAGTGCTATCTTAAGTTTAGAAAATGTTTTGGTAGCACAGAAAATGTTTTGGGACTTGGAATTGTTTTTTAGTGCAGCCTTGACTTATATGCCAAAATTTTCTCTACTGAAACTTATCAAACTATTTGTAGTGTGATGTTGCACTTATTTATGACATTTGAATATTTAATATGTTATTCTGGCATTTCCTATTGTAACGGGCCTACGTTTGTTATTTATTAAACATTGCCGATGTTTTCATTTTTTAGATATTATTGTAGTAGGAAAATCATCAAATTACACATTGCAGGGCATTGTAAATGAGTGGTCTTTCTCCAGGCAGGCTGTCTTTATTGACAATTGTTGTTGTCACTCAATCAAAACTGTCCATTGATAAGGGATTGTTGCCACAGTTGATAAGGGATTTATTGACAACAAAGTTGTCACTAATTAGTATAAACTCCCACTACCATTGCTTCATGCATCATTGACAAGAAAACATGTCGTCACTAAATTTATAGCTTTTACTGACGACACATCTTGTCATAAAAAAGTTTCTATTCACTGACGACATTAAGATTGTCACTGTATACTTTTACCGACAGAGATTCAGTGATGACCCTGCGACAACTGAAATGTTGTCAATAAAGGTCATCAGTGACGACTTTTTGCTTTTTTGTGGCGAAAGGTAGTTGTCACTGAAGATCAAATTTCTTGTAGTGAACCTAGGAGCAAACAAACCAACCTAGGAGTAGTAGTTGGAGATCAAACTTAAAATTTAACCAACCCAAGAGTCGCTGGAAATTAAACTTAAAAAAGTTAAACATTACCCCGCTTGTATGAATTCGTGGGTAGACGTTACTTACGCAGCAGCAGCATCATTTGTTGGATATTTTCCTGCCGCTATCCTTTTCCTCTGCTTTTTCTTTGCAGCAGAATAAGGTTGGCTTGTAACCCTCTTGGAGCATGCTCTCAATCTCCTCCAGTGGCAAACCTTTGGTTTCAGGTACAAGGAAGAAAATGGCCACCAGTCCTAGAAAGGAGAATCCAGCAAACAAAAGGAAAGTACCGGCATAGCCAAGTGCTTCTTTCAGGGTCAAGAATGTCTCACTAACAATTAGATTAGATACCCACTTAAAAGCTGCAGCAGTTCCACCACCTATCCCTCTGAATCTAAATGGATATATTTTGGAGTTGACAATCCAAGCTGCAGTCCGCATCCTAGGAGCATATGAAATGATGTACAATCCTAGAAGTAGGAAGGTGAAAATTCCGAATTTGCTCGGACAACCTTCGGTGAACCATACACGATGTTCGCTGTGGCATTTTCGCCTTAGATTATCATCCGACACTAAGCATGCCGCAGGTTGGTATTGGCTAGCTCCATTAGAACAAAAGGCATACCTAGAAGGTACCTTCAAGCATGTCATACAATTCCAAGATGCTGGATTTCAGGCTTGGACGAATCCAGGACAGGTAGAATTGACGCTAAAATTGAAGGATTCAGAGTGACTGACTCATGAGGCATAAGAGGAAGCTTCAAAAAACACGATGGACAACACCACCAGACAAGCTATGATCCCAAACATGGAAATTATCATCAATCTCCTCCTGCCATATCTGTCAACAAAAAGCACACTGATAATGGTACCCACAACATTAAGACCAGAGGTAATCAGAGATAGTGCCAAAGCTGTCGAATTTGAAGCAAATCCTGCAAATTGTACTATGGTAGGACTATAGTACATAACTGTGTTGATGCCAACAAACTGTTGAGCTACTTGAACAGTGATACCAGCGTACAGTCCCCTCCGGACTATTACATTACTCCAGGCTCCTTTAAGCTTTGTGAAAAAGTTTTCACCTATAGACCCTTCCAGAGCTTTCTCAGCTTCGATAGAGGCTTTTAATGCCTTGACTTCTTCATCAACCTCATCAGCAGGATAAATCTTTTCCATAGCCTTCCTACCTTCGTCCGTTTTATTCTAATCAACAAAATGCAAGGTTGCCAACATCAAATTTGATGAAAATTGACAGAGAATTGGTATTATTTAAACACTACACTGCAGCAGAAAATTTGCATTACTACTAGAGATGTATTCTCTATGTTTACTGTAGACACCAAATTTTCAGTGTAATTTCATTTATTTTTTTTATTGTTTGTCGTGCTAGGTTTATTCACTTTTAGTTTTTAGTTTTTAGTTTTTTATTTTTAAGCTTTATTTTTAAGCTTTAGCATAGAATTTCTTGGGAAAAAGGAAAAGCATTCAAAAATTATGTTTTAGTTGTTTTGATTCAATTTTTCTTGGAAAAATGAAAAAATGAAAAATAAAGAAAAATGAAAGGAAAAATGAAAATTGCAACTTTGCTGTTTATTATTTTTAGTTTGTTTATTTTTGTCCAATGTTAATTAAATTGTTTTTTTTTTTACTTAATTTTATTATCAAGTTTGTTAACTTTAAAAAAAAAAAAAAAATTTACACCGCAGCTTGCAAGGACAATCGCGCATGCCCATCGGATGGCCTGGGGTTGGAGAGAAATCTCCTCTTCCATCCTCACCCTTGAGGTGAGGGTTTGTCTGGTATAAATACAAGAAAGAACGGCAGCCGCAACAGAGGGAGAGGATCGGGGGAGATAGAAAAACATCAAAGGGAAAAGAAAGGGGAGAGAAATCTGGGCTAAAGTCTGAGAGAGAGAGGAGAAAAGAAACAACGGCTGAGAGGGCTTTTGGGGGTAACAACTGAGAGAAACCAGAGAGAAGGCCGGCTAGAAAAGAAAAGAAGTGGCAGAAACAAGGGAGGAGAAAGTCAGAAACCTACGCGTGAGGAAGAAAAGGCTAGGAAATCCGGGAAGCTTGGAGGCGGAAAAGAAAAGGAAGATTGTTAAGAGGGTGGTTGACTGCTGAAGGAAAGCTAAACCAGAAGGTTTTCAGCCGCGAGGACGAAGAGGGATCTGCGTCGTCATCATCGCTCTTCCATTGACCTTTTTTTTGAAGGTTTGACCGAATCATCCGAGCCCTTTCTCCATTCCTCGATTCAGGTATCAAATTCTTCTTTTAAAGTTGAAAGCTCTTTTCTTTAGTTATTCGTTTGCATTTCTGCGTTATTACTGGTTCTGGTCTTGCTAAATCTGGAGTTTGGGTAAGGAGTCAGCATCTTGCATATTGGTGTCTTGGCCGAGAGAAAATTACCGAAAGTTTCCAACTTTGGTTGGCGGTGTGTTTCAGACTGAGTTTTGGGATGCAAGTCTAGGGTTTTTTTTCCTGAAAGCTAGTGTCATAGATTATTATTTGAGTTTATTGCTTCTGTCCATGTGAGGAATAAGAACAAAACCAGAAGAATAGCACGCTTTTCCGGCAAGTTGAATTTCTGACCTCTCGTTCATTGATTGCCCTTTAGTCCTGTGGGTTTGTATATCTTTCTTTTATGCTGTTTTTTTTGGTAGTAATAGATATAAGATGCATGTTTGCTAGTTGGGGACTGATGTGAAATGTTTGCATGTGGATAACGAACCTTAAATTCACACATGGACTTATAGTGTTTAAGTTTTGAGTTTTAGGGGAAGGATGGTACACAAAAATCTGCCGCGACGAGCTCAAAGTTTTGGTTTGTTGCGGCAGTACCTGCTGGTTTCTTTTCTTCTTGGTTTGTTGAAATTTTAGGCTGCAATTCGTTGCAGTCGAATTAGTGAGAGGATTGAAGTAACAGCTGCACTCTAAATCAGTCAAGGCATTCCGTGTTTTGTCTTGCAGAGGAGACTGCAGTTGTGAAGTTGAATTCTTTCATTTTTTTTTAACATGTTTGGATTGTTGAAACTTTTGGACTTAGCTTTTTCTTTGGTTTTGGTTTGCTGGGTGATGGTGGTACCACGTGTATGCTTGATTACCATTCCAAATAGCAATATATGGTATAACAAATAGCTGCAATAAGTAAGTTTGTTGCCACAGTATTGATCTTTCATTCTGGAAAAAGCTTCAGTTGCTGAAGCTTTCCGTTGCGGCAATCTCTTTCTTTCTTTTGCTGTTTAATTTTCTTTCTAACCTTGATGATCAGCTCCATTTTCTTGTTCCAATCCTACAATGAAGTTACATGTTTAGTTGATGATTGATAGGTAAAATCTTGGCATGTGGTGAACATATTTGCATGTTGAAATGGAGGGAAAGCCTTGGCAGAAACCCAGTAACCAGAAATGAAGGAAGCCACTCGTATGCATGCATGGAATAATTTTCTGAAAATTACACTTTGGCCCCCCAAGTCTCTCTTTGTTCCACTATGACCCAACCAATTGATTAATGTCATCAATTTAGTCCTTGGCAACTTTAATTTTTACGATTGCATTGCTTGCTTTGCTTCAAATAACTACCATGCTTTGTTTCAATTGCACTTAAGTCATGACTTTAGGGGCTTTACGATCAAGTGAGCTTTGTATTTGCGCATTTCTTTTAATTTTTCTCAATTAAAGTGGTACCTTGACTTTTTTATTGTTTTGAAGCCATTTTTCTTTCGTTTGGGCATCAACTCAAGGGAGGTATAACTTCTTTTATCTTTTTTGTCTCTCCCCTATGTGATCCAACGTGCTAAGTGAGAATTGCATGCCTACTTTGCTTTCCTTGCCTTCCCTTAATTCCTTTCATTTATGTCATTTACTTTTGCTTTTATTAAGTTATTCTTTTATGGGGTATGTGTACACCTCTTGGCTTGTAATAGATAGGGCTTGGAGAGCATTTTTGTCCATTTTTCCCCTTCCCCTTTTGTTTTAGTTAGCAAATGTAATAGGTTCATTAGCTTGATTGCTTGCCTTTGTTGCTACGTGTTAATTTGTTTTATTAGGCTCTTGCATTTAGTCGAGCATGCTAAGTGTTAGGTGCTACGTGTTTATAGATGATTTGCATGTCTACTTGCTTTCTATAGTCGTAGATGAATATGATGGATGAAGGCACGTCACCGCACTAGTCCAACGCTAGTTGTGGCTTATTGTCCCGTTTTCCACTAGTCCAACGCTTGTAGGAATGCATAGATATGGGCTAGTCCAACGCTAGACCCTTAGGGATTCCCCTCTCGTTAGTACATACTTGCATGTTTCACTACATTTCATGCATTTTTTCTTAGTTTTCTAGCATTTGGTATGCCCCTCCAACCCTTTCCCCTTCATTTTAGGTTTTTGCATCTTCATGCTAGTTATAGGTTACATTTGCTTGAGGGTCCCTTTTCGATAAGGGAAACGAGCGAGTGTGGCTACAAAATAGCCTTAGCACGCTAGTTCTTCCTTCTAATCAAAGGGAAAATTAAAGTCATGAAGTTAGGAGTCATTCCCGTACCCGACTTGATGCATTCCTATAGGTTCATACACTTTCATTCTCATCATGTCAATCCCTCACCCTCTTATCCACATTTTCTCACTACTTATATCCTTCTCAATACAAATGCCACGTTCACACATTTTTCTTCTTGTCACTTGTTTTTCTACCTCACAAATTGCACCCAATTGCACTTATATGTATCTACTATCATATTTTCATCCATTTGCACACAAACACCTTTATTTTCCCAATTTACACACATGCACTTGTCTTACATTCGCACACATGCACGTTCTATTACATTTTCACACTTGCACTCATATTTGAGTCTTCATTTGCATCATTCGCGACCTCTATGAGGACTTTCCTTATTGGCCACCACAACTCATGTGGTTGGGACCAAAAAGCCTCGTAAGAGACATTTTAGATTTAGGATTGCATTTCTTTTTCATATCCATTAGTCATATCCAACATGCAACGCATATTTTGGGTAGAAAAATTAGGAAAAGAAGGGCTAAGTCACGCAACTAGCTTTGGCTAGGGTAAGGGAGCGTCTTAGGCTTTGCCTTTGCCTTCTCCCTTATCAAATGTGACTCCCGATCCCTTTCTTTGGTTACGTAGACCTAAAAGTTCTTAAAAAGGGGTTTGTTTACTTTGCTTTTCAAAAAATTCATTTTTGGGTGACTTGGTACACCCTAACTCTATACCAAGTGGCGACTCCATTTTCCATGCAAAAAACCTTTTTTGAACTCTGTTTGGCCAAATCGTCGCATTTTCAAGTCCCACGGCCTTTTATTTTCATTTTCACACACATTCACATACATATTCCACACACTACATTCACACACATCAAAAAGTGGGGCGCGACATTTGGCGACTCCACTGGGGACTTCCTAAGTGGGTCCAAGCATTTGATTTAGCTATTCTTTTCCTCTTTCTACCCTTTTTATGCATAGCATTTGGATATTAGGGTTGCATTTTTCTTTTTAGGACTTTTTGCCTTGCGCGCGTATCAAACTATTCCTCACTCACGTATGTATGATTGGTTGTTTGGATGTATGTTATACTTGTTTTATCTCACGCTTTGCATTGCATTTGGGGGGGGGAGGGGTGTGTGTCACCTTTAGAGCCTCGCGTTGGTTCTCAACTCCTTCCCTCAAAATAGGGAACACTTCATACGTGCATGTTTATTTACTGTTATCCCATTTTATTTTATTTTTTCGTGGGCTCTTTCCCACACCGCCTTGTAGGACTAGGAATGGTTTCTCTAGGTATGTGGATGGTGTGCTTTGCGCCCATAGCAATACCTAAGGGACCGCTCGAGCCACCGACCGAGGGTCTTGGGATTGATGACCCATTCCCTTAGATCTGAAGGCTTGGGGACCTTTTTAAACCTTATCGAGTCTAGTTGCATTAGTGAACCCCAGCCTCATGCATCCATGTTAGAGTTTTCCTAGGTTAGAGTCAACCTCACCCTTTTTAAGCACATTAGGCACGAGGGAAGGGGTTCCACCCCTTTTATTTGCTTTTATTGTATTTCTTTTCTTAATTGCTCCTAATATGTTATGTGTAATATCAATTGCACTAACCATTTTTTTGTTTTCTTGGCTTGCATTCATGTGCCTTAGCAATAAGAGGCCTCTTTGGCACTCTTTTAATGACTTACCCACTAGATAACTCACATGTTAAAATTTCAGTCATTACACTTAATTTGCAATAAGTACATTTCATTTTTAGACCTTTTCCCCCGATACATTTCATTTATTCATTTTAAGTAATTTGCACGTTTACGTTTTGTACCATCCAAAGGGGTAGTGCACAAGGTAAGGTAGGATCCGATCATTTTCATAGAGCGATCTTTGGAATATGAGCGTTTAATAATCACTTTTTGGCCATTTTATCAAATTGGTAAAAATCCCTTGCAAAAAGGACATTAATTTGAAGAAATTCACAAACAATTCCTCGCTATTGAGACGACAAATAAACTGAGACCAAAATTTGATTTTAGAAGGCTCATAGACTAATGCATCGCAATAAGCCGTCAATTCCATTCAGTCCATTGGATCATGTTATTCATCAATTTCATCCAGTCCATTTTATCAATTGGTTCATTTTTAGGACAACCTAGTCGATTTTGAATTCATTTGACTAGTCTATCCATTTTAGGGCAATCTAGTCGATTTTTGAATAAGATCACCAATTTCATTCAATTCATTTGATTAGTTTACCCATTCTTAGGTCAACTCAATCAATTTTGAATAAATTCAAATCATCAGCTTCGTTCAATTTCGTTTGACCAGTTTACCCTTTTTAGGGTGATTTAGTCAATTTTCCGATCCATTTGACCAGTTTACCTATTTTTAGGGCAATTCGGTCGATTTTGAATAAATCATCATTTCACTCGATCCGCTTGATCAATTGATTTCATTCAATTCATTTGATTAGTTTAATTCATTTTTAGGGTTATCCATTCAATTTTGAATAAATAATCAAATTTCATTCAATGCATTTGACCATTTTACCCTTTTTAAGGTGATTCGGTCAATTTTTGAATAATAATCATCAATTTCATCCAACCCAGTCAGCTAATTAGGGTTTTAATGTCAAATTTCAGATTGAGGCGCCTAGTTGTTCACCCATTGCATTTTTATTTGATTTGGATAAATTAGGGTTTTGATCTGTGTTAGGAAATTTCAAATTTCTTCAAACTCGCCAAAGTTAAATTAATTCTTGTGCCAATCAAAACCAATCATTCATTCGGAGTTGTCCTCATATTGTTGGAGAGCTCCCATTGTTCAATTGATCCAAAATTTCCAAATCACTTTCTAATCAGATGCCAATAAGTTGATCGGATCCATCAGGTATGGTATCGTGCCTACCTCAGAGGATTACATCATTCTAGGCCTACCCTTGGCACAAAAAGGGCTCCCCGATAGGACATGCATCCGAATTTTTGGAACATCTACTAACTCTTGTCTTTTTCTTTTCCTTTGTTTTATTTTTGTTAAAAAAGCTAAGCCAGGGCTAAATCTAAAAGCACACCATTTCGTATTTTCAGGTAACATTTAAACATA
The DNA here is from genome assembly GCF_003713205.1 of Coffea eugenioides. NCBI lineage: Eukaryota > Viridiplantae > Streptophyta > Magnoliopsida > Gentianales > Rubiaceae > Coffea > Coffea eugenioides. The sequence continues at coordinate 17,453,775 of NC_040044.1, read as the reverse complement.
GCTTCTCGTCGAAACCCCATCGTAACGCGATCCCGTAGTAAAGCCCAAGGGAATCGTGTAGACATCAGTACTCAGCCAGAATCGTCTGATAAGACTGCTGCAACTACCCAGCCGGAGGCCACAAGTCCCGGGGTTCAGTTGACTGAATTACTCACCAAATTTGGGGAAATGGCGTCTGAGATGGCCGCCCAAAAGAAGTTGATCGACGAGCTCATTAGTAGCGGAGTGCAGCCCGAGCCTCCGCCCGTCAAACATCCGGAATCCGAACCATTTGTCATTCATCCAATTCAAACCACTTTTGAGGGAGTTTTCAACCCGCAGTATACTTACACTCAAAATCCTCCGTTCTATCCTCCCTATGGGCAAGGATTTCAGCCTCAAGGTGGTCCAAACATGCCTCCTGATCCACAAGCTTTTTATCAGACTACCGCAGAGCCTGTTGTGCCGGAGCACACTGTTCAAACCAAGCCAGAAATGGGAGAGTCGTCTGCCCCGATTGATATGAAGTTACTTAAGCGGTTGGATCGTTTCGATGAGTTCATCAGGAAAAGCCAAGGTTTAAGCAAACAAGGGGTGTTAGACTACGATGATCTGTGCCTGTTTCCAAATGTACAGCTGCCTGAGAGGTTCAAAACCCCGAAATTCAACAAGTATGATGGGACGGGTAATCCCAAGACACACCTCCGATTGTTCGCCAACAAATTGGGTAAGGCAACAGATGATGAAAATCTACCTTTAAGGCTATTTCCAGAGAGTCTGGAGGGGGATGCACTCGATTGGTACTCCAATCTGAAGCCCGAAGAAGTAAAAACCTGGATTGACTTGTCCAATGCTTTTGTAAGGCAGTATGAGTATAACTGCGAGCTGGCTCCGACACGAACTACGCTGGAAGGGACAAAGAGAAAACCCTCTGAAGATCACAAGACTTATGCCAAGAGGTGGAGAAAAATAGCTGCAAAGGTTGAACCGCCAATGACTGAAGATGAAATCATTCGCACCTTTATTAAAGCACACGATCCCCCGTATTTTGAGGAAATCTTTCGCATGACTGGATGCTCATTTGCTGCTATTGTCAATAAGCTTGAAGAATATGATGATTTTGTGAAGGCTGGAAAGATTGTTAATGTGTCTGCTCTGAAAACTCAAGTGGAAGCTTTGCAAGGCCAAAGTAATGGTGGGAAGAAGCAACAACTCCAGAAGAAAGAGGGGGAAATCGCTTTCGTCTGGGATCAAAACCCTTTCCCAAGACCCAGACCTCGACAATACCCTACCTACTCAAACCCTTACCCTTACTATCCAAATCCTCACCCAGTCTACAACGCCAATATCAGCCACCCCCGATCTCACCCAAATTACACTAATCCGCCTAGAGCCCCTTTTCAAGTGTCTCAACCTAACCTCCAACAAGTTCGACCCCGACCTCCCTACAATCAACAATTTCCTCCACCAAATAGACCCACATATAACTATCCTCAACCCACCCAAACCTACAGCCAAAGCCGTACCCGAACATTCACCAATCTAGGCAGGCCGTTGGATCAGTTGTATGAACAATTAAAAGCCGCTGGTAAAATCGGCGTAATTCCCCCTCTGACTTACCCTCATGGCGTCCCTAGAGGATACAACCCACAGTACACTTGCGCTTATCATTCGGAATCACCTGGCCACTCAACCGCCGATTGCAAAGTACTTAGGCACAAGATCCAAGACATGATCGAGGCTGGGGAAATAGTGCTAAGGGGAAAGGGTGAACAAGGACCAAGTGTAAGTACAAACCCCTTTCCCAAACACAAGGACACCTTTGAGGCATCCACCTCCAATGATGAAATTTGAAAATCCTGAAGGAACTTTGCACAATTTGGATGGCCGAGTATCTTCCCTCTCGAAGGGAATTTCGGTAAAATCTAGGGATTGTTATTTACTAAAGTTCATGAAAACTATTTCTTGCATATGTGAATAGCTTAATGAAAGCATCTTTTGCAATTGAGTTTTGACTTATTTCCGCTTTAATTTGGAGTTTCATGAAAAGCACAATTTGTTTCATTTATTTATTTGATTATTGTCCTGATTGTTTAATTCTTTTAAGATGGCCAAAGATAAAATTATTTGACCCTTTGAATATCACTATTCTGGAATTCGATGAAGCCGCACATTGAAAATCCCTTCGTTAAAAAACCCCTTCATTGAGAAAAATCCTTCATAAGAAAATCTCTTCATTAAGAATCCTTTCATTGAGAAAGCCTGCATTGAAAAACCCCTTCATTGAGAAAATCCCTTCATTAAGAAAATTCCTTCTCTGCCAAGTTCGAAGCTGATTGGTTAAAGCAGCGTCACCGACGATTGATTCTGATTGATGAAAAGCAGCTGAATGCAATGTGCCATGGCCAATGTTACCACAATGCATGGCCTATGTCCGCCACCAATCCTTTGGAGAAGGGGACAAAGAGTTAAAACGAGTTTTGCCAATGAAAGATGAAGCCAAAGATGAATTCGCTTCAAAATGGCAAGGTTCATTGGTCGTTCAAAAGGTGTTGCCGAGCGGAACATTTGTTCTAGATGGATGGACAAACATTCTCTCAACCTGTCAACTCAGACATGTGTAAAAAGTTTTTATTTTTGATTATGCAAATTTCTTTTGGAAATCATGCAAGGGGCGAAACAAAAGTCAGGCCATCTTCCTTTCCAATTAAAACATTTCATCCCTCGTCATCCCCTTTGAGCTATCAGAACAATAATTTTCGTTTGGCAGCCCCTGAGAATTGCAAACCCCACACTGGGGCAAATGTATTTTGAGAAAGGATGATCAAGAGGAAAAAGAAGAAAGAAAACCCCCACATTAGGGCAAATTTATTTTGAGATGAGATGATCAAAAGACAAAAAAAAAAAAAAAGGCAAAAAACCCCGACACTGAGGCAAATTTAGTTTTCAAAAGGAAATGCAAAAGTGAGAAAATGCAATGAAAAATGCGAAGAGAGAAATCCAATCAAACTGGGGCAAATTTTCCTCGGTTTCATTCAAAATTGGAAATAATTTCAAAATGATGCAATCTCAGGTTATTTCACACCTCTCATTAAAAATTTGTTTTCAAGCCACATTACAAGCTCATAAAGTCCATCGTTGACTTATTCCTTCATGACAACCCAAAGTGAGGATTATGCTCATAAGAAAATCCATCAATCATTTGTGATCATAAGGGTATAACCAGTTTCGCATGCTTAGCTATAGTTTCTATCCATATTGTTGCAAGCCTATAAAGCTCATATGTGGACTATGTTTTCTTAAGAAATAAGGGTGACAAACTCTTTGCTTTCACTAAGATGTGATGTTGAATGCATTACAATTTTGGGCACAAGAACCAGACAAATCTTGACCTCTCATTTTCCTTGGCCACCTCAAATCAGAAATAAAGTCACTTGATTGGTCCTGAAGATGAACCAACTGGAAATTGTGACCCATTACCCAAAAACACAGATGCTAAAAGTGAGGAAGAAAAGGCTAGGAAATCCGGGAAGCTTGGAGGCGGAAAAGAAAAGGAAGATTGTTAAGAGGGTGGTTGACTGCTGAAGGAAAGCTAAACCAGAAGGTTTTCAGCCGCGAGGACGAAGAGGGATCTGCGTCGTCATCATCGCTCTTCCATTGACCTTTTTTTTGAAGGTTTGACCGAATCATCCGAGCCCTTTCTCCATTCCTCGATTCAAGTATCAAATTCTTCTTTTAAAGTTGAAAGCTCTTTTCTTTAGTTATTCGTTTGCATTTCTGCGTTATTACTGGTTCTGGTCTTGCTAAATCTGGAGTTTGGGTAAGGAGTCAGCATCTTGCATATTGGTGTCTTGGCCGAGAGAAAATTACCGAAAGTTTCCAACTTTGGTTGGCGGTGTGTTTCAGACTGAGTTTTGGGATGCAAGTCTAGGGTTTTTTTTTTCTGAAAGCTAGTGTCATAGATTATTATTTGAGTTTATTGCTTCTGTCCATATGAGGAATAAGAACAAAACCAGAAGAATAGCACGCTTTTCCGGCAAGTTGAATTTCTGACCTCTCGTTCATTGATTGCCCTTTTGTCCTGTGGGTTTGTATATCTTTCTTTTATGCTGTTTTTTTTGGTAGTAATAGATATAAGATGCATGTTTGCTGGTTGGGGACTGATGTGAAATGTTTGCATGTGGATAACGAACCTTAAATTCACAGAAAGCTTCCGAGTGAACTTAGCATCTTACAAGTTCATCCGCGTGCCGCAGGTTCCTTTTGCTGCTGCGTGCTTAATTTAGTTTTTTTTAGCCTATTTTTTTTTCCTTGTCTGCATTGCGATTATTGCTTGCTGGATATGGCTTTTGATTTGTACAGCCACAGACGCTGCCCTTTAACTCCTTATAGTGTTTAAGTTTTGAGTTTTAGGGGAAGGAAGGTACACAAAAATCTGCCGCGACGAGCTCAAAGTTTTGGTTTGTTGCGGCAGTAACTGCTGGTTTCTTTTCTTCTTGGTTTGTTGAAATTTTAGGCTGCAATTCGTTGCAGTCGAATTAGTGAGATGATTGAAGTAACAGCTGCACTCTAAATCAGTCAAGGCATTCCGTGTTTTGTCTTGCAGAGGAAACTGCAGTTGTGAAGTTGAATTCTTTCATTTTTTTTTAACATGTTTGGATTGTTGAAACTTTTGGACTTAGCTTTTTCTTTGGTTTTGGTTTGCTGGGTGATGGTGGTACCACGTGTATGCTTGATTACCATTCCAAATAGCAATATATGGTATAACAAATAGCTGCAATAAGTAAGTTTGTTGCCACAGTATTGATCTTTCATTCTGGAAAAAGCTTCAGTTGCTGAAGCTTTCCGTTGCGGCAATCTCTTTCTTTCTTTTGCTGTTTAATTTTCTTTCTAACCTTGATGATCAGCTCCATTTTCTTGTTCCAATCCTACAATGAAGTTACATGTTTAGTTGATGATTGATAGGTAAAATCTTGGCATGTGGTGAACATATTTGCATGTTGAAATGGAGGGAAAGCCTTGGCAGAAACCCAGTAACCAGAAATGAAGGAAGCCACTCGTATGCATGCATGGAATAATTTTCTGAAAATTACACTTTGGCCCCCCAAGTCTCTCTTTGTTCCACTATGACCCAACCAATTGATTAATGTCATCAATTTAGTCCTTGGCAACTTTAATTTTTACGATTGCATTGCTTGCTTTGCTTCAAATAACTACCATGCTTTGTTTCAATTGCACTTAAGTCATGACTTTAGGGGCTTTACGATCAAGTGAGCTTTGTATTTGCGCATTTCTTTTAATTTTTCTCAATTAAAGTGGTACCTTGACTTTTTTATTGTTTTGAAGCCATTTTTCTTTCGTTTGGGCATCAACTCAAGGGAGGTATAACTTCTTTTATCTTTTTTGTCTCTCCCCTATGTGATCCAACGTGCTAAGTGAGAATTGCATGCCTACTTTGCTTTCCTTGCCTTCCCTTAATTCCTTTCATTTATGTCATTTACTTTTGCTTTTATTAAGTTATTCTTTTATGGGGTATGTGTACACCTCTTGGCTTGTAATAGATAGGGCTTGGAGAGCATTTTTGTCCATTTTTCCCCTTCCCCTTTTGTTTTAGTTAGCAAATGTAATAGGTTCATTAGCTTGATTGCTTGCCTTTGTTGCTACGTGTTAATTTGCTTTATTAGGCTCTTGCATTTAGTCGAGCATGCTAAGTGTTATGTGCTACGTGTTTATAGATGATTTGCATGTCTACTTGCTTTCTATAGTCGTAGATGAATATGATGGATGAAGGCACGTCACCGCACTAGTCCAACGCTAGTTGTGGCTTATTGTCCCGTTTTCCACTAGTCCAACGCTAGTAGGAATGCATAGATATGGGCTAGTCCAACGCTAGACCCTTAGGGATTCCCCTCTCGTTAGTACATACTTGCATGTTTCACTACATTTCATGCATTTTTTCTTAGTTTTCTAGCATTTGGTATGCCCCTCCAACCCTTTCCCCTTCATTTTAGGTTTTTGCATCTTCATGCTAGTTATAGGTTACATTTGCTTGAGGGTCCCTTTTCGATAAGGGAAACGAGCGAGTGTGGCTACAAAATAGCCTTAGCACGCTAGTTCTTCCTTCTAATCAAAGGGAAAATTAAAGTCATGAAGTTAGGAGTCATTCCCGTACCCGACTTGATGCATTCCTATAGGTTCATACACTTTCATTCTCATCATGTCAATCCCTCACCCTCTTATCCACATTTTCTCACTACTTATATCCTTCTCAATACAAATGTCACGTTCACACATTTTTCTTCTTGTCACTTGTTTTTCTACCTCACAAATTGCACCCAATTGCACTTATATGTATCTACTATCATATTTTCATCCATTTGCACACAAACACCTTTATTTTCCCAATTTACACACATGCACTTGTCTTACATTCGCACACATGCACGTTCTATTACATTTTCACACTTGCACTCATATTTGAGTCTTCATTTGCATCATTCGCGACCTCTATGAGGACTTTCCTTATTGGCCACCACAACTCATGTGGTTGGGACCAAAAAGCCTCGTAAGAGACATTTTAGATTTAGGATTGCATTTCTTTTTCATATCCATTAGTCATATCCAACATGCAACGCATATTTTGGGTAGAAAAATTACGAAAAGAAGGGCTAAGTCACGCAACTAGCTTTGGCTAGGGTAAGGGAGTGTCTTAGGCTTTGCCTTTGCCTTCTCCCTTATCAAATGTGACCCCCGATCCCTTTCTTTGGTTACGTAGACCTAAAAGTTCTTTAAAAAGGGTTTGTTTACTTTGTTCCAAAAAACCACTTTTTGGGTGATTTGGTACACCTTAACTCTATACCAAGTGGCGACTCCATTTTTCATTCAAAAACCCTTTTTGAACTTTGTTTGGCCAAACCGTCGCATTTTCAAGTCCCACGGCCTTTTATTTTCATCTTCACACACGTTCACATACACACTACATTCACACTTCTCAAAAAGTGGGGCGCGACATTTACCTCCCCATAAAGCCATCTAGGAGACTCAGGAAGCCAAAGCATCAAAAGAAATTGGATCAGAGGCGGTAAACCTGCTACTCCAAGCATCCAACGCCATGCCCCGCGTATCTTGGTGAATGCATAGTTGATCACGTAAGACAGAAAAGCTCCTCCGGTAATCAGCATGCCGTTGGTGCTAACCAATGCACCTCTAACTCTAGCAGGAGAAGCTTCCGAAATATAGAGGGGTTGTGTCATGGATGCTATTCCAACTCCCAATCCCACAAATATTCTTTCAAGAATGATCATCCAGGGAGCAGGAGCAGAGGCCATAAGTATGGCACCTGCAACGAACAGCACATCAGCTAAAAGAATTGATTTCTTTCGACCACACTTGTCATTGAGCCAACCACCAAATGCAGCACCAATCGCAGCTCCTGCTACTGCCATGCTAACAATAGTTTCTCGCAGCCATGTGTTGTTTTTAACAGATTCAAAATCATCCCGGCTGTAGTGCAAGGCACCAGAAATAACACTATTATCATAGCCAAACTGAAGCCCTCCAATTCCAGCTGATAAGGCAAGGCGCATAATATAAGGCGTTCTCCATATTGCCCGCCAGAATTCCATGAGTTCTGTTCTACGCGCACCAGTAACACCCCCCTCCACCATCTTGATTCCAACTGGGTAGTAACTTCACCAAACAAGTTCCAAATGGGTAAAGAAAGAAGAAAGTTTCAATAGATGCTTCCGAGATCAAGAAAACTTTGGTTTTGTTATAAAACTAATACTAATGTGACGTAGGATTTGAGTTATTTATGTGGTGGGTAATATGTTAAGAAAATAGGAAAAATTAAAGAGTTCAAGATAAGAGAAAAGTAAGAAAAGTACTATTCTTTTATTCACTAGTTTTTTTCAGCTTCGCGCATCGGATGCCCTGGATCTGCGTTAATCAAGGATCAAATGAAGGCAAGTAATTTAGTGTAAAATGCTTATATACTTAATACATGATTGGCGTTAAGTAACCGCGGGACATTTGATTTTAGGCGATTTGGATACCACTTTTATTCATTTACTCATTTGGTTAATTTTGTCCAGATAGTCAATAATGGGCTTAAGATCTTTGCAAATTCTTGATACTATAAATAAATGATGCATTCATTTTAAATATATAAGTACATATAAATATTATAATCATGGTGATATTAAAAACTTTTAAAAATATGCTCACGCTATTTGTACATAGTTAATAATGAAATAACTTTAAACAAGTAAAAACCTTCCTGAAACTTATTATGAATAAATACAATGGTGGTGCCAATATATATATATTTTTTATAAAACACACTTTTATTGCCTTAAAGGAAAGACATCGCAAGAGGGACCATAGACCTTGCCTCCCAAGAGTACAACGAAAATATTAAGCTACTTGACTGGGAAAGGGAGCTCGCTCACACCCAACAAAGACTCCTACGAAGAGCCCCAGCACTTTCGAAAAGAAGGGAGACCAATCTTGTCCAGCCTAAAGTGCCCTCGAGCCTGAGAAGGGAGTTCCGAGAGCCGGAGGTAGGTTCTGGTACCCCCATCAGCATAACCAATATTAGATAAGCTATCCGCCACTTGATTACTCTCTCGCAAGCAATGGGAGATGCTAACGACATGGGACGACAGTTGTCAAAAAGATCGGATTTCCGTGTCAATACTCCACGGGCAGTGAGCTACTCGCTGCAGGACCTGAACGAGCACCAAGGAATCCACTTCAAGTTGCACCTCGCATATCCACGGGAGATGCATAAGTTAACCCCGAATAGAAGGGCCTTCGCCTCAGCTTGGATGCTAGTGCAATGTCCGAAGAATGTGGAGAAGGCGAACAGGATCCCCCCCTCACTATTACGCAGTACCCCACCCCCTCCCGCCCTTCCGGGATTGCCTTTAGAGCAGCCATCCGTGTTGAGTTTAAACTCACCCGGATTCGGCCTCAACCACTTCACCAACCTGAACGACTCCGGCTTGCGAAAAAAGGCGAGAGAAGCATAAAAACCAAGCCATGTCGGGGAGGTCCAAGAATATCTCGGGAACTTCAGACTAAAAAGATACCGCACGTCATCTAGAATAAACCCACAGATAGCAGTAGGAGAGTAAACTTTGTCATCAAACCGCGCTTTGTTTCTAGCCTTCCAAATGTTCGAACAAATCAGGGAGGGGATAATCTGGTGGGCAAACTGCAAGAACGCATTTGTGCACGAGGAGAACCACCAACGAGCCATGTGCCCCCGTACAGAGGCCCCCACATGCAAGACCCCCGCAGGTGATCCAAAAAAATTCCATGCTGCAGCGGCTACGTCGCCTTCACAGAAAACATGGTCGAGGGACTCAACCATAGCCTCAACACAGCAAAAGCACTTTGAGGGGCCAGAAATACCTAGCGTACATACCGTAGAGTCCAGGGGCAGCCGGTTCCGCAGTAGTCGAAGCATGAAGAACGAGATTTTCATCGGAAGGAGGGGATGTCGCACCCTGGAGGAGATAAAAGAGCGCGACCCACGGCCAACCACCAACTCGAAAGCCGTGCTCAGTGTGAAACTCCCAGACTGTGAGGGTGCCCAAACCATAACATCCTCCTCGTTCTCCTCAATCCTCGATAAAGCAAACCGAGTAATCTCGGCTACTGTGTCAGCCGGCACCCACGCCGCCAATAGTTGAGCATCCCATCTGCCCCGCCTAAGGAAATCCGAGACCTTGTGATCCGAGACACTCTCCACACGTGAGGACAGAGGACCAGAACCTAGCCAGTTGTCGAACCAGAAATGTGAGCTCCCAGAACGAATAACAAAAGTGATGTGTCGCTCAGCTAGGTCCCGCACCTGGAGCATCCTACGCCACGTGTGTGAAACCCCCCACTGAGGCCCCTACCATGCCTGGATGTGCTTGAGCGGCATACTTAGCCATCATAAAATTAGCCCAAAGAGTCGAGTTCTGCCGAAATCTCCACCACAACTTCACTGAGAACGCCTTAACAACATCGGTCATGGAGCGGAACCCCACCCCACCCTCCTCCTTAGCCGCACAAAGGTCTCTCCAGCGAATCCAATGATGTTTGGCCACACCCTCATCCGAGCCCCAGAGGAAATTCGCGAAGAGCCTCTCAATTGTAGCCAAGATCGACCTTGGAGAAGACATCACTGCCAATAAGTGGAGCGGGATAGAGGCCAACACATGCTTTATCAGAACAATCTTACCACCAGGCGACAAGAGCCGATTCTTCCAAGAGTTAATCCTAGTCAGCACCGAGTTGCTTAAATCCTGGAAGAAAGCCTGCTTCTGCCGCCCCACAAAAAGAGGGCATCCCAGATAACGTACCGGAAACACCTTGTATGCGCAACCCGTAATGCGCTGAATTGTAGCCCTCCTACCTCGAGACATCTTTGAGTGCACCATAAAACCACTCTTTGCTGCATTTATACTTTGCCCTGAGACACTTTCATATCTCGCCAACGTCTCCATGAGCAACTTCAAGGACGTCGTCGAAGCACTAGAGAAGATGAGGATATCGTCAGCAAGCCCCAAGTGAGAAATAGGAGGACAAGACCTAGGAACCTTGAACCCACAAAAACCAGGACGCAATAGGAGTTGGTTCAATATACGAGAAAGCACCTCGGCTCCTAGAATGAACAACGAGGGGGATAGAGGATCCCCCTGTCGGAGGCCGCGTGACACTGGGAAGAAGCCACAAGGCATACCATTTATGAGCACTGAGAACCACGGATTGGACACCAGGCGCCAAACCATATCGATCCACCTTTCACCAAATCCAAATACACGCAGGACGTTAACCAGGAAAACCCAAGACACCCTGTCGTACGCTTTTGTCATGTCCAATTTGATTGCCACATTCCCGCCCCTATTTTTCCGCCCAATACCCGAGATTACCCCCTGAGCAAGCAAGAAATTGTCAGCAATTTGACGACCACGGACAAAACCACTTTGATTAGGAGAGATGATGCGGGGCAGCAAAGGGGCCAGCCTCTCCGTGAGGATTCGGGAGAGCACCTTGTTAAGAAAATTGCACAGACTGATAGGCCGAAACTGCGCAAAAGAGCTGGGGTTCTGCACCTTGGGAATTAACACGATCAATGTCGCAGTGACTTTCCTCGGCACCGTCTCTCCACAGAAAAAGCTAACGACCGCATTATAAAGATCCTGAGCAATGATATCCCAAGCAAACGTGAAGAACTTCCCGGAATAGCCATCAGGACCAGCCGCACTATCCCCATCCATAGCGTGAACGACCCGCCGTACCTCCTCTAGCGTAGGGACCTGTTCCAACATATCATTATCAGAAGGCTGGATGAGTTTGGGAATAATGAGGGACAAATCCCAAGAGGAGGTAGGCTCCGCCGAGAAAAGTGAGAAAAAATACCGAACCGCCTCTACACCTATTCCATCATCTGATGTGATCCAATTGCCCTGCTCATCTCGGACCCGGTGAATAATTGATTGCAATCTCCTCTGCTTAACTACCGAATGGAAAAACTTGGTATTCTTGTCCCCCAACTCTAACCATCGGACTCTCGCTTTCTGTTTCCAAAAATTCTCCTCCACTAGCAAGCACCGCCGCCACTCTACATTGGCCCGTTGTAATGCCTCCTGAGCATCAATTGAACCATCCTCCTCCACCCGCTTTTCCGCAGTAAGCACGGCCTCCTCAGCTCTCCCTGTATTGCTGAAAATGTTCCCAAAACTCTGCTTGTTCCAAGCTCGAATGTCGGATTTTAAGTGGGCCAACTTAGTGCAAACAATTTGGAAAGGGGAACCAAAGCACTCTTGTTGCCAGGAGACCTTAATGACGTCTTTAAAACCAGAGTGGGATGTCCATGTATTTATAAACCGAAAAGGCCGGGGCTTCCCATCAGCCCGCGAAGAGACCGAAAGCAAGAGGGGAGAGTGATCAGAAGGGTCTCGTTCGAGACGTGTCACCGACACCACAAGGCCCACGTCATAGCATGCGTGATTGAGTAAGAGCGGATCCAGACGCTTCCAAATTCGCACCCGTCCCAAGCGGTTATTGCACCACGTAAAAGAAGAGCCAGTGAAGCCGGCGTCAAACTGCTCTGCTGACGACAGAAACTCCTGGAAGTCAAGTGCCTCAGACAAGTGGAAAGGCCGGCCTCCTTTCTTCTCCCCTGCATTCACCACAACATTAAAGTCCCCACCCACAAGCCACGGTCCATGCAAAGGCTTGTCCCTCAGCAAGGCACTCCACAGAACCCGTCGTTCCTCTCTCGTGCATGCAGCATGGACAATGGACACAGTCAAAGGGACTGGAAGGCTAGTGTGGGAAACTAGAAAAGAAGCGTGCTGCTCCCCCTCCCCCACCAACACCAGTTGAAAAGGCCCATTATAGAACAACCATATGGAGTTAGAAGTATTACATACTACATTATCGAAACGAAGCCTATGCCTAAAACCAACCGCAAGCATACTACTGACACGCGCTTCACAAACAGCCAGAAGTTGAACATGATTTCGCGAAATAAGTTTCTTAAGTCGACGAAAGTGAGAGGGCTTAGACAGACCTCTTATATCCCAGAAGAGAGCATTAATCATTGGGGAGTGCGTGAGAGGGATCCTGTGTTTTGGGCAC